>NW_020664444.1:22881452-22895242 GCF_002925995.2 Terrapene triunguis
CTTACCCTGGCGAGCCGCGTGCCAAACGTTGCCGACCCCTGCTCTATTTATAAGATGGGGCTAACAACTACTGTACCTCACAGGGATGCTGTGAGCGCTAATTACTTATCATTTATAATGTGCCTTTAATATGGTAAGTGGCAAGTATTCCTCTTAGTCCATCAAACATTATATCCCCTCCAGTGATTTGCCATACATGCTTGAGATCACTGGTAAGATCTCCAGTAAGAGAATCCATTAATAATCAAAACTTTGTGGCTTTTTTAGATATTGACTATTCAAGGTATGTTGCATCATGCCAAATCTGCCCAATCCACAAACTGGTCTCTCAGAATGCCAAAGCAGCTAATTAGGCAGTTAAAAAAATTGTCAAGAAGAACAGCTGTATTTGTGTAAACATTGATTACCATGACAGGTAAAATAAATTCTGGCATGGTGGCTACATAGTAGGTGCAGCTTAAGACTAACAACACTTAATAGGCCTTAAAAATGAATAACTTTCTTCCTGCACTCCTTACCGTCTCTCTCCAGTAACTCACCAACTTGGCAAGGAAATTCTTTTGGGAAAGGATCGTGTCTTTAATATGTTCTCACCTGTGATGAGAAGGAACAAGCAATGTGCTAAGAGAGAAATGGGTGGTAAGAGCACCATGTACAGAGCTGCACACAAAAAGCCATTTGCTGTGCACAACACCAAGAAGTTTTATTGCTTCAACAAAACCTAGAAACAATGCTGTGTATTCTTGAGCGCCATCTCAGGGCACTCTACCTACTTACATGCAGACCCCCCTTTAAAAAACACCTCTGTAACAATGGGTATTCTTAGAGACCCATCTGTGTTATGGGACAGACTCTACTCCCATTGAAATCAGTGGGAGTTTTGCCATTGACTTTAGAGGCAGCAGGATCTGGCCCAAGGTGCTAATGGAACAAACACTTTTTGAATATACTGCAGATTGCTGCCCATCTAGAGCTAGAAGAGAGCCCTGTTTTCATTAGAGGGGATTATCTGATTGGTTATCACATCAAATAAAGCCTCCTGGACAGTATTAATCAGTCTTGACTTGTAAGAGCTGATGATGGTAGTAAGAGTAAAAAAGACAGGATGTTGTTAGCAGACAGGAAGTTCAGGTGATAGAGATGAGAAATTAAAAAATGGCTGCATTTCCACAGACCAGCTGAGACTGGATAATACAGGAAGAGTCACTGGCTGAGAGAGAGAGGGCTTGATTTTGATATCATCAGGGAAGGCAACGGAGAGGCCCTGTTGCACATGAGATGAGATGCAAAGGTAGGTGAAGCAAGTCCATAGGGAAATGAGGGAAACAATGAGGGAAATTTTCAGCTGTGTTGCGAAACAAATGGGTACATCTTTATTCTTATGTTGATGATGTATGGGACTTTTTAAAAAAACCCTTTTAGCTGTGTAGCTGATCATGTGGCTTATGATCATATTTAGTCTTTGTACAGTGCATTCTGTACTCCAAGTGCTTCACAGATATTAACTAGATCTTTTAATGATTCTGATTAAAACCTACTGGGACAGAGGGGCATTTCCAATATTTTAAAGCCTGAATCCCAAAAGTTGTGATTGTCTGAATCTGGAGATCTTGTTCAGATCCACATCTAATTCTAATAATTCCAAGGAATGTTCTAAGAGTTCTGCTCCCTCTGTCCAGAAAGAGTACAATGCCAGCAATCCCTGCTGACTAAGGAAATGTGAAGACAGACCCTTAACCACATTTTATTGTTTAAAAATGAGGCCAGGGGTCAATGAGGTCAATCAGTGACTCAGCAGGAGGGGCAGGATGGGAATAGAATGTCATGTGCCTTTTAGAGTTGCGAATTCTTGGCTTTTTGTAAAACAAAAACAAGCTTCACTTACCAATAACTGTGGAAGCAACACACCCAGAATGGGGAGTTGGATTGAGAAATGTTCTCACTTGTTTTAAATAACCTATAATTCATTTGTGGCTCAATTCCAAATCACTAATACATAACAAATAGTTCGTCTATCTCCTCCTATGCTTATGTATTTCCTCTCCATCTCTCTGGCAGCGTGTATGAATAACGTAGGGCTAGTCATTGCAGTGCCTTGGATACACACTTCAATGTGTTGGTGGATTAAAGCAACATTGCGTGATATTGAAAGTTGAGGTGGATTGGGGTGGGGTGGGGAAGTAGGGAGCGAGAACATCTGTCAAAAAGATGGACTCTGACCCAAACGTGCCCCAAATAAAAAGGCTGGGACCTGTTCAGACTAGTTTTTCCCCTCAGAGTTAGGGCCAGAAATCAGCCCTTCTTGTACTTCCTTGAACCAAAATGTATTCTCTCAGCTAAGTGTTAATCAGGCCTGGTCAGTAACCTTAAAGCCATCCCACATTTTGCGTTCTTGTCAATGGAATTGCTCCTCTCCTGCTAGCAAACTGCACAGTTCTCTATGGCTCCTTTCCAATGAACCAGGAACCAAGTCAAGTACTTCCTACAAGAGAAATAATACATGCAGGATGCTCTTCAGCCAGGTCTGAGTGGCCTAACACAGAATTCTGCCCCCTGGTAGGTACACTGAGCACAATTCTGCTGAAATCAGTGGGTTTGCACACATACAACTAGGGGAGCATTTTACCCTGAATTCCTTAAAATTTCTTAATAAGTTGCACAGGTCCAGCCAAATCAATGTTTTTGCAAGTTATGTTTACATATCCAGTGCCACGTTCTTCTCTCAGACATAAACATACTGCTTCTGTTGTCTTCCTGGGGCCTGTGCATGCAACTGAAAATAGAACTAGATTTTTAATACTGTATTTTAGGATTTCAGTCTGTTTTGTTGGTGCTGTTTGCTTTAATCCACCAACACATTTCTGCTGTAAAGGAAAAGTCCTTTCTAAAGTGCTCTGCAAGGGTGATTACTTGAGAGCACCAGGATGTAGTGTCTACTGTTTATCTGTCAGCTGGGACAAATCAGCTATGCTGGACCTCAGTAAAACACATATGGAAACTTCCTAATGTAGAACCCAGCTGCAGGAAGACTCCCTGAATGGTCTTGCAGGCTCCTGGTTTTTATATTGACAGGTCTTTTTGTAAAGAGAAGGATTTCTGGAAATCCAATAGCTGGCAAAGCATACATCAAACTACTCCATTAACAGTGAGGCAGGGGGCACCTAAACAATCTGAAATATTTAAAGAACAGATTTGCTGATGTTGTCACCAAAAGAAAACCTCTTTAGAGAGAGAGACAAGCCTGAAGGAATATGAGGAAAATCATTTCTGCTTTGAACTGTAAAGCAGAAACCCTGTATCAGTGTTCATCAGAGACATTTTTAGGGACTAAGGTCTAACAAATCACAACTTTACCGTTGTAAAAAGTCTGATGGAAGAAGAGTAGAGTGGCAAACTTTCTCTCCAGTAATGCTATGTGGAATGGATAAGTCAGTCTTGCTAAACTTTGATTTTCATTGGGCAAAAAAATTATAAGCCAGCTATAAGCAGAGCTGAAAATTTATGGAGGAAAATACAAGAGTGAGCCAGAGAAACATGTGATTGAGTTAATCCAGGGAGATTTCAGATTTACAGAGAACTGCACGAACTAGCAATTAATGAGTAAGGCCCCATTCCGGCAATCCTTACTCCATCCTTTTTCAAGCAAAATTCCCACTGAAGTCAGTGGAGATTTCCAGACTAGCAATTGCAAAACCGGACCCAAGAGAGGATGCAAAAGGTTGTGAGTTCTTGCTGAGGATCAAAGAAGCCTTTTTGCATTTAGAGTACGGAAGGTTTTTGGGGAACCGGGTTAGTGGGTTTGTCCAGAGTTCGTTCCAGCGTTGTAGACTGCAAGTATTTTGGGCTGGGTCCGTCTCGCTTTACGCTTTGTGAAGTGCATGTCACATTGAATGAGGTTGTGGGGAGTGGCATAATGACTGGCCGGGGGACTCAGGATCCTGTGGGAAACTTTCCTCTTTGTTATTTGGAATAGGAGTGTGTTGCACCAGCCAGCAGGGAATTTCAGACATTCCAGGAGGAAGGGGCTGGAGTTGAATTAGAGACCAAGAACCTGATCAAAAGCCCATTGATATCAATGGGAAAGTTTCTGGTGACTTTCATATATTTGGATTAGGCCCTCTGTGCATGAAAGGAAGGAGGGGCAGAACAGTCTGTAGGGAGAAGGAAAGGTCAAGAGGTCGACATTTGGCACTTGCAGGGACTCCAGATGGCTGGGTTTGGATGTCTGTCTAAATGTGTTGGAGCTCATCCATCACTAGTTCGAACAGGCATGTGAGATATTAAGTTTCCAGAAAAAGAGGAAGATGACAGAAGAAAGGAAGAAACAAGACTAACCTTCTTTACAGTACTTAGTTATCTTATCTGATTTTCATACTAAATGTTGTGGATTACTCTATTTTAGTGGTTATTGGTGTAATTTGCCCATTGGTAGCCCCCTGAACTTAACTCTAGGCTTTAGATCAATTCATCCTTGTTTACTTGCACTACAGTTGTTGAGACAACCACTAGGACAACCTCCTTTCATCTTGCTACTGGACTCCTTTTAAAATCCTGGATCCACCACTGCTAGGAAATCCCCACATTGCTCCAAACCTTGCATTGTGCATGGATCATATAGGACACTCAAAGACGGCATTTGCTTAGAGGAACCCCTCAGTACAGTCCTTACACACCCAGTTTTGTCACTTTGGGGCAATTGCTTCCCCAGGCAGCCAAGTTGTGTTATGGAACTCTGAGGAAGGGATGACAAGTCTGCTGTAGCTCCTACCACTCAGTATCTCTCGGGGGAGATGCAGCCAGTGGATCTGTATTGTAGCAGATCCACTTTCTTCACCCTTGCTCCTTCTTTCGTATCCTTCTTCACGTCAGTGCCTGGGAGCTGGTCTCTGTGATAGAAGACACTTAATACTGTTGGTCTTTCTTTACCCATGATGATTGTCACTTCCAAGGTTGTCATTAAGAAAGCACTTACCTCCGTTGTAACTGCACATGCCTCTGTATTCCTGCCTGCAGCATGACACGACAGCGCAGGGGGTACACACCCAAATCTAACAAACACAGCAGCAAACCATGCCGGTTCTGCAGCATCTGAGGACCTGAGCACCCAGGGAGGGGAGAAAGACAGAGGATTTATTCCTGATCCTTCACTGACAAAGTGACAGTTCAGTAAATCTGTCTGAGAGGAGACAGAGACCTGTAAATCTGCAATGGAAAAGGATACAACAATATATCATTAAAATGTCTCCCAGGTTACCTTCCCCAGCTGCAGAAACAGTTCTAGATAAATGGCCTTTTTAAGCTAGTTAAAGTATTTTAATTGGATCTGGGCACATACTGTAAAATATGTGTTTGCATTAGGAAAGACAGCTGTTGTGTGGTAAGTGTACCCTTCCGGTGGGCTCAGTTCCCACGGCGTTCTGGGGCTTTCCTGTCTGATAACTTTAATTGTTCCTCGTATTGGGACTTGTGACTTTAAGGGCTGAGCTTTCCCGACACAGAGTCTGGGAAGGGCACTATGAAGATTCTGATTTACACAGCAAGTTTGAACTCAAACACTGAATAAAGCAGATCTTTGTCTGACTCCTTGGTTCAGAGCGTTCATTGAACACCATAGTTCTGGGATCGCTCAGACAAAAAAAGGTTATTTTTAAAAGGGGCTCAGCAGGTCAGCCCCACACACCAGATGAATGTAACTTTCAGCCAAGCTCCCATTTAGAGAGCTGAACCAGGGATGTGCTGGGCTCTTGTAGTTCAAAAGGAGCGTCTCTTTCTCTCTGTCTCTCTCTCCCCGTGTGCTCTGCTTTTAACACCATCCCTGCATGTGATTAAAGAAAGCCACAAGAAAGAGGTTTCTACGTTATTATCTCTTCCTGGAAAACAAACTTGACTGTTTCCCCGAAGTTTGCTGGTACAGAATTATGCAGCTTTAAAGTTACCCAGACATTTTGGCTGCCCATCTGCTATCCTTCATTGCAGTCATCATTATCTCAGTTTTACTCTACCTGGAACTTAACACTCCCTAGCTCCCTTTCCTTTTGGTTTTCAGTAACTCTTAAAGATGAAAATCAATAGTGTTCCTTTTACTCCAAGGTACAGACTTTCAGATAATTATGTCATATTGTGCAGCAACCATTTGGAGTCTGTGCAACAAAAATAGCCTTTGGCCCACCAGTTTCCAGTAAAGCATCTGTCTTCTTTTCCTAGCATTTCACTGTTTACTTTGTAACATGAGTTAAGATCAACACACAAGGTTTTTATAAAGTGTTTCAAGTGATGTGAATTAGTGGTATAGTTGAGGAAGCCCAGAAAGGTTCTTAAACGAAATTGCTTCATAGCAGAGACCCTAAATAAGTCAGATGTTACAGTAACAGGGATGAGAGCCACTGAAAAGGGACCTTTTAGTTTGAACGGAATCATCTCAAAACTCCCATTAGTAGAAACAATTTCAGTTTCTGTTTTGATATTAATGTGCTTGTAAAGGAATTATAGTAATTCCACTTCTTTTTAAGAAATTCCTGATCACACCAAGTGACAGACACAAGAACAGGCAATGAAATTTGGTGGAAACCCCCTTCCCCTCCCCCAAACATGTTAATCTTGTGAAGGATAGTCTGACTAGCAGACTCACTTCCGCAATTTTGTAACTTTCTTTAATATTTAGGGCCAGGGCCTCAACGCTGTACATTCAGCTAGCTCCACTGAAGTGACTGGAGCGACACTGATTTACACTAGCTGAGGATCTGGCCCTAAACATTTCTCCAATCTGAAATTGCAAAGCCTGAAACTTAATCTATAGCACACACAAAAAAAGTGGGGGTGGGAGAACGCAGAGAGTTAATGTACTATAGCAGGCGTTTCTCAGAATCAAAATGTTCTGCGGATATCCAATGACCTCAAGTAGCACCCAACCTTGGGCTAGACATACTGTGAAGAAGTTGACTTATGTGTAAAACCTCCAAAGAGTTTACAGAGTAAATGACACATGGAAAAGTTGAAAGTAGTATATTCTTAGAAACCAATGGCAGGGCTGGTGGGGAGGTGGAGGTGCAAGCAATGAGTAGAGAGAGGCCCTTTTTATTTTTTTAAGTAACTTTAGTCTTGTGTGCTTGATTATTTATGCACACACTGCACATGTGTTGGTGATAGCTCTATGGTTTACTGCAGAACCTTCTGATAAATGTGACTTACTTCTCCTTCACTCTGCTCACAAAAGACCTGATTCTATGTCCATTGAAGTCTATGGAAAATGCCCATTGATTTCAATCAGCTTTGGATCAGATCCATCTCTTTATCAAGGCAATTTTTAATAAAACCAACTCTAAGCATCTTCAAGCACCTGCCATTTTTTTTAAAAAAGTCTTCCAGGCAAATGTTTCCTCCTTTCCCCCTAGAATGTGGAATTTCCCCCTAAAATTGCCTGAGACCAAAGATAAGTAATAGTCAATCAGCCACCCTCTTTTTTCCCATTGGCTAGGCTGACAGCCTCCTGCCACAGCTATGAACTCAGAGTACTAATTTATGCAACCACACCCATCTTATTGTTGTCTTGTCTCATCTGTCTATCCACCTATAGTCTCTTGTACTAATCCTAGAGTGTGAGCTCTTTAGAGTAGGCGTTGTCTTTTGTTCTCATTTGTACAGTGCCTAGCACAATGGAGCCCTTATCTGGGGGCTACTACAGATATATCATATTTTCTACTCACAGAACTGATGCAGCAGTGGAAGATTTTCAGTGCAGCCTCATGCATGTGCCTTGTCTCCAACCAGGAATTATAACCCCTCCAGATGCAATGATATTTCATTATCCATACTCATTCAGGCCTCTGTGCAGAAGCTGCCAACAAGGGCGTCAATAGAAACTTTATATTGACTACATCAACTTGCTTTATGTGGGCCACCAAAGAACTCGGGATTGGCATTAACTTCTGGTTACTATCAACTTGCCCTGCAGTCAACCCATACTCTAGAGATGAAAGGCTCCATAGCTTATTCCTGATCCCTGAGTCACAACGGATTGCTTTTTCTGCTTTCAGATACACTGGAGGCAAGCCCGGGCCATCAAACTTAGGTCCAAGAAATGTTTGGCAGCAGTGAAATTGTTATAAAAGTGCATATGTTGTCCAAATCTAAAATCACAGCTAACTGCAGTGGAAGTTTGAGCACCAGTCAGACTGTTCGTAAGGCCTGTGCTGAATTGGCCCAGTTGCATTTCCTTAAATTGGTGCACTAATCTGTACCTATTTGAGAAGTCAAAACATCCTATACCCTTCCACTGGTGACACTGTTTATTTCATTAACTGTTTCGTAGCATAGGCTGCTCATTGAGTTCCTTCTAATGTGCCCACCCAAAGTAGGAATCTCATTGCTTAACCGCAGCATTGCTGGGAATTGAACAGTGCTCTTTGAGAGCAGACTCCTAGACTCCTAAAGAGATGTGCCAGCAAGTGATGTCAGAGATATTGGTTCACAGAGCAAATGGCTAATCATGGATAAAACTAACACCTTTGATAATGGTCATTCAACTTTATTTCTTTTCTTCATAAGCATCACAGAGCAAATAGCATCTATCGACAAGCTAACTGGAAAAAGTGCATTTCTTGGAATCAATATGTGGCATTTTGTGATGAAGACAAGATATATTATAGTTCAATTGGTCAAGATAAACTTAACTTATTCAAGCAATTTGCAATAAGCAATGACAAGTGCAATGATAAAATGATGGAAAGAAATTGGAGAGCTCTAATCCAATGGGATTCTTAAGGCAATATGAGACTAATTATTTCATTTGCATTTAAGTGAACTTGGTTCCACTGAAATATACAGGACTGCCAGCCCCAGAGAGAGTTGCCATTTGTTCTGGAGATAGGTACAACATAGGTAGCAACAGTGAATTTCCCCACATAGCTCCACAATTATTCCTCAGCTCTTATCTGAAGGGAGAGCCACCAGGTTTGAAAGGGTAATTCAGTTTTCGTGCCCATTTAAAAAACAGCAGACTTGCTTAGGCTCTCAAAGGTGTCCACTGGTGCCAACAGTGGTGGTGGCTTTGAAGATATGAATTCTGAGCTGGAGGCTTGGACCTGGATCCAACTTCCCCCAAAGTCAAGGGTGTTCGGATCTTCATTCAAAATTTGTAGCTCACCCCTGTTTCTACAATGGTTCTTTCCAAAACTCTAGCTAATCTTCCCCAAAATGCTGGAGTGTTCAGAACTAGGATGTTGGTGCAGGCTCATCTCTGCTTATGATATTCAGAAGCAATAAGACCTATAACTGTACCCATCTGTGCATTCAGAGGCACCAATTCTAATCTTAGTTATGCTATTTCACACTGGAATGACTATTGACCTCAGGAGAGCTACTCTTGAGTTTCACCTGTTTGAGAGAGGAGCATCCGGCCCAAGAGCACAAAAATCCAAATGCTCAGTAGCTAAGCAAGTATCTATTTTACCAAGTAACAATCCAGTTGTTTCCAAGTAATAAGCATTTTGTGTATTAACCGCAAATGATGGTAAGTGACAGAGGACAGTGTGTTCTCCCTCTCTCCAGGTCACTGATTTGACATTTTGGTTGGAGAATTATGATGAGCAGACTCCTTACTGTGGCAGCTGGTGATTACTAGTAACACAGTCTGTATGCAGTGTTGTAGCCGTGTTGGTCCCAGCATATTTGAGAGACAAGGTGGGTGAGGTAATATCTTTTATTGGACCAACTTCTGGTAGTGAGAGAAACAAGTTTTCAGGTTTACGCAGAGCTCTGTGTAAGGTCCAATAAAAGGTATTACCTCACTCACCTTGCCTGTCTAGTAACAATCTGGCTTTAAATAAATCCTGATACCTATTTTTAGTATTTCCTGTTGACTGAAGACATGCAAAAGGCAGCATTTCATTCATGACTAGCGGACAGAGAATTTTTCTTCAAAATTGCTTTCAAAGAACAAATATAAATATACTGCCATTATGACTCAAGGCTGAGACTATCAAAACATTTACCTAACCAGTGGCAGCAAGGAATCTGCTTCTGATCAAGCTTCATTCTCAGAGGTAGTGTAAATGTAACACTTTTCACTGTCTCTGATGCAAGTTCTGTGGCCGTGTCTACACTTCAAATAGCCTGGATTCAGCAATCAGTGCAGCAACACCAATCCTGACCTCTGCTAGTGGGTGAGGAATGCAGGAGTTTGCTCAGTTGGGGCAAACCCCAGCTTGCCCTTGTTTAAACTGCATCTCTACCGATTACTGAATTGGGGCTATTCTTGAATGCATGGTTTCTATAGGTCTTCTCGATGCTTTAAACACTGAGCCCTCATCTACACAACAAATTTATTTTAGTACAACTACGTCCCTTAGGAAAATCCACTTCCCTGAGCGATGCAGTCATACCAACCAAACTCCCGCTGTAGACAGCGCTACGTCAATTAGAAGGCTTCTCCTGTTGACATAGCTACTGTGTCTCTCCCGTTGGCGTAGGTAACATCTTCACTAAGTGCTATAGCGACACAGCTGCACAGGAACTGCAGCACTGTGAATATAGACAAGCCCTAAGCTGTGGGAAAGAGGAATAACCTAGGAAAGGAATTGAAGAGGTACAGAGGAGTAAGGCAATGAAAGTAAGCAAGGGATATTTAGAGATTACCAAGCAATAATTTCAGTGACAGTGAGCTTGGTTAGATTGAGAAGATCTCCTGTGAGAAGTGGCACTTGCAATTTAAAACTATATGGCACAAAGCACCAGAAAACATTCCGTACTGGAAAACCCTAATGTCATGAGATGGACTAGTTGGGCTAATAGGTCGTCATCTTTAGTGCCACGATTCCAAGATACTGGGGAAACCCAGAAAACTAGGGAAGTAAAAACTGCATATGTCACTCAGTCTGACTTGCAAAACACACACCATATTCAAAGAAACAGCAAGGAGTCTGAAGAAGTGGGTTTTTTTATCCATGAAAGCTTATGCCCAAATAAATCTGTTAGTCTTTAAGGTGCCACCGGACTCCTTGTCGTTTTTGTGGATACAGACTAACAGGGCTACTTCCTGATACTTGACACATTCAAAGAGTAACAAGTCTTAAAAGAGGTCATTCTTCAACTGAAAACCTAGGCAAAATCAGACTCAGGTAAAACATACACTGACATGGCCCCACGCAATGAAAATATTTATTCACATCTCCCTGAATATATTTAATGTAGTTTGATATGTGCACACATCTGGCTGATCTGAATTTCTTAGCCTGGTTATTAAGTGCTGAGACACATTTTTTGGCAGAAACTTTGCAGATTTAACTACACTGACACACTTTGTGAGTTTGTCTCTTTTTTGTTTTGCCAAATTGTTCATGTTGATCCCACAATCTGCAAAAAATTCAGTTTCATGTCAACATTTTCAAAATGAAACATTTTGGTTTTTCAGTTCAAAACAATTTTGTGTCAAAATTTCCTTCAGCTGTATTTTAAAAAATTCAAAAATGTTAAACATTCCAAAGAAACAAAACATTTTGTTTGATCCAAAATGCATTTTCTCACTTTTCACCAAAAATTTCAGAAAAATTCATTTTTGGTTTGATCCAAAACGAAACTTTTTTTTCTTTTTTTTGGCTTTTTTGGAATAGGCAAATCCATTATTCACACAGCTGTAATGGTTATGCTTCCAATAGGAAAATGCTCTATTTTGGACAGTTTTTTATAGAACACAGTCAATGAGACTAAGCTAGAACCACTTACCTCTTAGGCTAGGTCTACACTACAGCGGGGTTCCGACCTAAGATACGCAACTTCAGCTACGTGAATACCGTAGCTGAAGTTGCGTATTTTAGGTCGGCTTACCTGGCGGTGAGGACGGGGGAAAGCCGACCGCTGCTGCGCTGCCGCCGACTCCGCTGCCGCCTCTTGTCGAGGTGGATTTCCGGAGTCGACGGCAGAGCGATCAGGGATCGATTTTACCGCGTCCTCACGAGACGCGGTAAGTCGATCCCTGATAAACCGATTGCTACCCGCCGGATCGGCGGGTAGTGAAGACGTAGCCTTAGAAACGCAAGTAAGAGATTGCTTAAATATTTAAACAGCAAAGGAAATTTGACCACATCCAAGGCAATGAAAGAGGAAAGAAACATGAAGGGTGCTGGAGGGATCAATAATATGAAAAAGAGAAGTCTTCAACTTGGAACCCATCTAGGAGAAGGCACAAGGATGAAGCCAGAAAGCAACTGAAAGATAGAGAATCATAGAACTATAGGGTTAGAAGGGACCACAAGGGTCATATAGTCTAATTCCCTGCCAAGATGCTGGATATTGTTTGGGATCAGTTGGATTCTGCATTTGGCTAGAAAATAGCTGGAAAAAACATCTTTTTCTCTGAAAGCAACTTCCATTTTGTTGAGTTATTGCATGCATGGAGCTCTGAAAAGGTTAAATAAAATAAGTGAGCTTTTCTAACACAAGTCCCAATCCTGCGAAGACTTGCACACTTGAATAGTCCCATTGAAGGTAATGGGAATACTCAGATGCCTAAGGCTTTGCAGGGCTGAGGCATTAGATTTGAACATGTATTGAATTATACCTGCATGACATGTTGAAGATTGTTGCCCACATACGATCTTGTGGAAAAACTAATCACAGTATATTTGAGTGTAATCCAATCACTGTTTTATGATATATGAGCATGACAGATTCACACAGTGATCTGGACAGCTGGATTTTGCATTTAGAATTCTGCTGAAAGGTGTGTAGAGTCATAGGTAAGTAGCAAGTTTCCTAGTGACTACATAGTCCATATGCTGGCTGGAGCAAAGTAATGCAAGTGCATACAGGAATATGGTCAATAACTGGTTTGTGAGCTAAGGCCTCCGCCCACTTTTGATCAAACCCTATTTTCAGGCATAGGCATGTTACACATATATATTTATTCTGTTGGGCCTTTTGGAGGTTGGCATTACTGTGACACAGTTATAGTTTGATTTGGACGATGATGCAAACATGATGTGCGTTTTTAACTTTCTGGATCTGCGATCAGAAACGAGCCCTAAGCAAGCAAATCTGGCTAACAATATTGGTGTGTTCTATACTTTTACATGAGGACAACATGGATCAGTACACTTAGCTTAAACCACAACTGCTGGATTCACAGGATTCTGCTACAAAACAAGGGCTGGAGAGGTAAAGTGCTTTACTAGAGGTAGGCGGCTCCAGTGAGAATACTGTCATCTTCAAACAGTGGAGAGAGAGAATGTGGAAAGCTATAATCCTGGGCTGCAAGCAAGGCCTTAGAATGATTCTGGTCACATGCTTTTAAAACAGAAATATGTAGGCCTTGATTGAAGTCCTGGAATACACAGCGGAGGGAGAACAAAGCAGTACAGCTCTTGCCCAAGTGTAAATGTAGACTATGGGGAAGAGCCTCAGTTGCTCTATTAACTTCAATAGAGCCATACCACCTTACACTAGCTGAGGATCTGTCCCCGTGTGTGCATAGAACTAATGATATGTCTATACAGCAACCAGGGCCGGCTCCAGGCACCAGCTTGTCAAGCAGGTGCTTGTGGCGGCCGCTCCGGACAGGGGCGGCACGTCCAGGTATTTGGCGGCAATTTGGCAGACGGTCCCTCACTCCGCCTTGGAGCGAAGGACCTCCCGCCGAATTGCCGCCGCAGATCGTGATCGCAGCTTTTTTTTTTTTTTTTTTTCTGGCTGCTTGGGGCAGCCAAAACCCTGGAGCCGGCCCTGCCAGCAACTAGACACTCATGGCTGGCCCGTGGCAGCTGACTCGGGCTCTCAGGGCTTGTGGGCTGCATCGTTGC
>NW_020664444.1:22900242-22922340 GCF_002925995.2 Terrapene triunguis
GCTTCTGCAGCCTTCCTAAAAGCAGCGCCCTCCTTTCCCACATACCAAGCAAAGCCCGTTGAGTGCTGCGGTTTTCCTGTTAACGTGCAGCAGCAGAAACCAAACTAACACCCCCCCCATCCAATTCTCTGGGATAATTGCTTTATCCCTCCCCCCACCACGTGGTTGGTATCAGGGAAGATCCCTGCTAGCCAAACGCGAAAAGCTCAGAGCCAATGATCCCGCCCACCCCCACTCCCCGCTTAGCTAACTGCAGGGAAGGATTTATTTTCAGCCACAGGCAAACAGCCCAGTAGAAACGGCCACCTCTGTCCACTTAATTAAATTCCCGTATTTCAACTAGGTTACCATGAACGATATCACTCTCCTGAGGATAACACAGCGAGATAAAGAACGGATGTTGCTTGAATGCCAGCAAACACCGGGACCATACGCTGCCAGGCTTTGTCATGCAATGATACCAGATTACTTGCTACTAGCATGGCGTGGTCAAGTGTCCTACCATGGAGGAATAAGGCTGCACTGCCCAGAAACCTTCTGGAAAGGCTTTTGGAGTACCTCCAGGAGAGCTTCATGGAGATGTCCCTGGAGGATTTCCGCTCCATCCCCAGACACGTTAACAGACTTTTCTAGTAGCTGTACTGGTCGCGAATGCATCCCAAGTCCTCAGGGCAAATTAATCATTAAAAAAAGCTTGCTTTTAAACCACGTTTTATATTTACAAAGGTACACTCACCAGAGGTCCCTTTCATGGCTTCAGGGTCTGGGATAATGCCTTGGGAGGGTTGGGAGGGTACTTCAGTCAGGCTGAGAAAAAGATCCAGGCTGTTGGGGAGAACGGAGTGCTGTGTGCTCTCCACAAGCTCGTCGTCGTCGTCCTCCTCCTCCTCATCATCTTCAACGTCCGCAGAATCCTCAGGCATGGCTGAGATTACCCCCTCCTCGGAATCCACGGTTGGGGTGGGGTAGTGGTGGTGGCCACTCCTAGAATTGCATGCAGCTCAGCGTAGAAGTGGCATGTCTGCGGCTCTGACCCGGAGTGACCGTTTGCCTCCTTTGTTTTTTGATAGGCTTGTCTGAGCTCCTTAACTTTCACGCGGCACTGATATGAGTCCCTGTTGTGGTCTCTCTCCATCGTGCCCTTGGAGATTTTTTCAAATGTTTTGGCATTTCGTCTTTTGGAACATAGTTCTGCTAGCACGGAATCCTCTCCCCATATAGCGATCAGATCCAGTACCTCCCATACGGTCCATGCTGGTGCTCTTTTTCAATTCTCAGACTGCATGGTTACCTGTGCTGATGAACTCTGCATGGTCACCTGTGCTCTCCACGCTGGGCAAACAGGAAATGAAATTCAAAAGTTCGCGGGGCTTTTCCTGTCTACCTGGCCAGTGCATCCGAGTTCAGATTGGTCCAGAGCGGTCACAATGGTGCACTGTGGGATAGCTCCCGGAGGCCAATACTGTCGAATTGCACCCACACTAACCCTAATTCGAAATGGCAATGTCGATTTCGACGCTACTCCCCTCATCAGGGAGGAGTACAGAAATCGATTTTAAGAGCCCTTTATTTTGAAGTAAATGGCTTCGTTGTGTGGACGGGTGCAGGGTTAATTCGATTTAACTCTGCTAAATTCGAACTAAACTCATAGTGTAGACCAGGCCTAAGAGCTCTCTACCCTTGGTCCCTTGCTCCTAGTTTGTTTAAAGTAGTATTTGTGTAAAAGAAAAAACCATTTAGTCCCATCATGCAAGCCACATGTGAACTTATGCAAAAGCTTCATTTGCCATGTATCACTCCCTGGTAACGATTGTCTGACGTCTGTTTCCAGCTACATCCAATGGGGAACATTGCTAAGCGAAAAGCTGTTTTCTCCTGACATTTTGGAAGACAGGGAAATGGTCTGAGACATGTGAAAATAAATACACAGGTGCAGGCCTTGATACTGCAGATCCTTGCAGGGTGGGAGGAGGAGGTTACCCAGGGCTGTGGGTGAATGGAGGCTATGCAAGCAAGGCTAAACACTAGATAGAGTCCTCTAAAAAAGGAATACGTGTCAACCGCCTGCTCTGAGGAGCTATACATTTCTTTGCATGTTAGCAGTTGTGCATTTCCTCTGAGTCCTTACTCTTCAGGCAGGAGCAACAGTATAATCATCAATGCAGCATCACTTGTTCTGTACTCCAAATCTGATCATCACTTGTACTCCTCACCAGGGAGGAAAAAGCCTCTGCAGGGATTGATTCCTTCCCCACCTCACCCGTAATTTCCGTGGAGCCATATATTTACAGCAGAGTGAAACAGACCTTAGTGATGCATGCTTATGCTCCAAACTCAAAGCTACATGCCAAGACAGCATAGATCCTACAGCTTATGATCTGCTTCAATTTTTTCCATGCTATAGAAAACCCTACAGAACACTGCTCCTAAGAATTCCAGAAAAGTATTTAGAAAAGGGTGAGTCGACATAATATAAAATGAGCATTTTGTTGCAATTTTCTCACAGCCTTTTAAAAAAAACAAACACATCCAAGCTAGGTTAAAGGCTAAGGTGGGGGCATTACTGTCACTCAAACACTTCAACTTCACGAGCACTGTTGTGGGGTGAATCTGCTGTGAGGCTGACCTACAGGAAACACAGCACAGATTGTTCCAAAGTTAGGAGGAACCGAGCGCCTGTGCTACCGAGAACTGCAATGAGAAAAGTACACAGTGTGCAAGCAAAGCCTGACTGCTATATTTCCTCCTCAAGGGAAATGTTCTAGCATTCGAGGGAGATATGGGTTTGAGATACCATATGAGCTTGGTCAGTGGTAATGATTTAGTCAAATCTCTTGGCAGGAAATTGTTGACGTGTTCTTTCCAGGAATGTTTCCTGGGAAAAATAGACAAAGACATTCAGAACAGGACAATCTAATAACGCACATGAGTGCTATCTGCAATCTTCATTATGACTCTGCACCAATAGGATCTGGACAGTGGAGGCTAAGTCATATTAGCACATGCCATCTGCTTACATGGAATCAATTAATTTTTTAGATCAGAGAAGTCTATAAGCAGGACTAGAGCAAGTCACCAGGCAGGGTTCCCTTTATTGTGCTAAAACTGAATCCATGAGCATCTGAACATCAGACAGAGGTAACTGACAGACACAGCCTCTTTATCCTCTGTACTGGTTTCCCAGCAATTCACGTGTTCTTGGGGAGGACTCAACCAGCTAGTAAACTGAAACTGGGACATCAATGACTGGCTCTAGTAAGACCTCTCCTTTTACCTATGCTTGTTTATGGCTTCACAAGTCAGTTATTTCTAGGAAACAATGAGAGAAACCCAGCTTCGCCCTTAGCTTGAGGAGAGAGTCCCCAGGCTAGAAAGAGGGCCCTGTCAGCTGGCCCAGAATTATAAACAACTCCTCCGTACTGCAGCTGCTTTAGCCCCTGTTGTGGTCGGACTGGGTTCAGCACAGGTGACAGGAAGGAAGGAAAAGGAAAGATGGTATAACTAAGGTTTCCTTGGTTGGGAAAAATGTTTTTTAAAGTCCACACTGGCATGTTGGAATCAGAGCATGGAAGTAAGTACTGAAATTGTCTAAGCTGGACCAGTTTGGAATTCATTAGCTGTTGTGACAAAGTTCCTCCTCTATCTTGGTGGGTCCTGTGCTTATTGGCGGATT
Organism: Terrapene triunguis; assembly: GCF_002925995.2. Lineage (NCBI taxonomy): Eukaryota > Metazoa > Chordata > Testudines > Emydidae > Terrapene > Terrapene triunguis. The sequence goes on from NW_020664444.1 coordinate 22,903,916, forward strand.
TTCTTGCCTCAGAGATTCACCATGTGGGTTGGGGAACAGCCTAGAGACCTTCCCCTCTGGAAGAACCCACAGTCCAGGTCAATTGGGAGGTTTGGGGGGAACCTGGGCCCGCCCTCTACTCCGGGTTCCAGCCCAGGGCCCTGTGGATTGCAGCTGTCTATAGTGCTTGCAGAAGCTGGATATTTAAGAAAACACCAAATATCACAGACTCAATGAAATTCTGAGTTTGCAATGCTGCCAAAGCTACCACATCTCTCTCTTTCACTGCAGAGCTTCTGCCTAAAACTCTTCCCGAGTTCCTGCTAATTAAAGAAACCACACATCTTCACAGTGAAAGCAATCCAAAAAGGGACAAACAGGAAAGGCTCAGATAAGATAAGACAAGCTCACACACAACCAGAGCTTGTCCCCACGAAAAACAAATTTGGCCAAGCTTTAAGCCTCTGGAAAATTGCAGCTTGCACATGCTCAGTAGAGACTTGCTAAAGCATCCGCACTGAACAAGTTCCAGCCTGAGGCTTCAGGGGAAAGAGCAGGGCTTTCCCTGCAATTGCTGCTCTGGGCTGTTGCAGGACATGCTTGGGTCAGTGCTCCCCCCAACGGCCCAGGCAGCCTGAAAGAGGAAGTAGCACGAATGCAGAGGGGACAAGAGCCAGACCTGGGAGAGGCAGGAGAAGTAGATTGGGGCGAGGAGCCTGTTGTGGGGGGAGATTGGAACTGGCATGGGAACTGGAACTGGCGGGGCAAGGAAAGATGTGATTGGGAACCAGGCAGGGAAATGTGTGTGTGTGTGTGGGAGATCGGACAAGGAGTGGGAGGCTGGGACTGGCTGGGTAAGGAGAACGGGAATCGGTGAGGTGGGAGTGGGACAAATCTGAGGAGGACATGGGGGGAGAACTGGGACTGGCTGAGCAAAGAGACTTGACATTGAGAGCGGGGGGGATGGCAAACACTGAGATTGGATGGGGAGCCTGGAGAGGGAGAGTGGGATTGGGAAGCAGCAGGACATGACAAATGTTAGTCTGAGGGTGCCAGGAGGCTGGGTTGGTGAGGATGAAAACCTGGGAGGGAGGATTCGGGACTGGGCAAGGTGACAGGGAATACTAGGAATGGTGGAGGGGAGACTGGGATCGGCAATCCAGAGGGTGATACTAGGACTAGCTGTGCAGGGAGACTGGGAGTAGGACAAGGAGCTAGAGGAGGGGAAACCCCTGGACTGGGACAGAGACAGGTTGGAGAGGAGCGGGTCATGCTTGGGGGAAATGGACCGAAGAGTCTGTGTCCATTAAAGCACACTCCCCTCCACAGCCTGGAATGGAACCACAATTCCTAGGGGTCACCATGCCACTGCTGTCAGCAAATATCTGTGAAACCCACTGGCAAAGTATCCCATCCCCCTCTAGTGCTGGTCCATAGCAAGGATAACAACTGACTCTGGCGATCACTTCATTAACTGAGCTAGCAGGGGTCTGTGCAGTGGCTGTAAGAGTTCCAAGCTGCTGAAGAGCAGTGTGGGGGTCAATATAATGCCACATGATGGAATTTCTGTTTGCTTTTTTTTTTAAATCTAGCAAAATCTTATACAAAGTGTTAGAAGATAATGATTAAGGTTGCAAAGTCAAGCACTCAAAGTTAGGAAATGCCCGAATTAAGGCAGACGCTGTAATTACATGAAGGCTAGAAACCTTTTAAAAACAAAAGCAGAGATTCTTCTGTAATCAACTGCCTCCAGAAGCTGGGGCTTTAAATCAAACATCCTGGGATCATCAATACAATCGGGAGAGTTGGCAACACTGCGCTAGCTTTCCTACTTGCCACAGCTCTCCCATTACAACACCCAAGTAACTACAAAGGAGAATTTCTTCAAAGACTGAACAATACTCATAGACTGTGAAAAGGAACTTGTAAAACTAACAGCACCATCTACTGACTTCTGCCATAATATTTAATAAATCATCTGATGTGCCTTTAATATATATTTCTGCTAAATGGGGACTGTGCTGTCAACTACCACGTGTGATCATAGACTTGTAGGGTTAGAAGGGACCACAAGGGTCATCTCCTGTGTGTTCAGTCCAGAGCAACTGCAAGTGTTTCCTTTTCCTCCTTCCATCTCTGTTACTCTGGGTTTAAGTTGCTGCCTATCACCAAATGTCTGATGTGTCAGAGTGGTTTTCCTATTGATCCCTACAAGGAGCCTCGTGCAACACTTCTAGACGCATAGGGCTTGGTTCTGCACTGCCTAGCCCCATGGGTTTTGCTACTTCTAACATAATCTCCTCCCTCCTGCGGAAAGTCTTCCAAGTTTTCTGCAAGGAATCCCAAACACCTGGCAAGATACCAGGACTGTAAAGGTCAAGCCAGGAATGAGAAACCCATCCCCTTGTTTCTTCCACTAGCGATTAATGAGTCAGTTACAATAATAATCGCTTCCCTCTCCCTGAATTTCAAGGTAGGAGGCAAGGACAGTGGATGTACTAACTTATTGACATAATACCAAAGGGCATGACATTTTCTACTCTTCTCCATTGTCTCCTATGAAATCGAATGGAAAGCACCTAGCAGAACAGTGTGGGTGATTCAGACACTGCCATCCCCTGCCCTCTGTCCCATGTCTCACACCGTGACACTGGCATTCAGCTGGGAAAGAGCAAGGTTTCTATGACAGGCCAGAGGCAGCTTACCTATAATCCTGCTGAACTGACCAAAACTGATGACAGCTAAATTCACAACTGATCTTGATCGCCTATGGTAGCCATTAGCACCGGCTTAGAGAAGATTTGTAAATCTTCAGTTCCCTGACTCCTTTCAAACTTGTTTCCTTTGTTTGTCATTATCCTGCTTTCTTTGGGCCCTTTTCCTGTAGCTTCTGGTTTCCCCTTATTCTTCGCTGCTATTTAATAAGCTGCAATATGCTATTTAATGTCTCTCCCCGCTCCTCTTAACAGTTCCTCCTTTTAAAAAATGTATGCAACAGTGACCACTGGAACTAGCAGACATCTATTACTGTCATGAGTGTCAAGCATATTTCCCTTTGTAACCCTAACCCAGTTCAGATGACAGGGATGAGGAAGCAAAGATCATTCTCTTAACCAATACTCGTGTGTCATGCCCTTGTCACTCCTCTCTCGCACATGCATGGGCCTCTGTCTCTTCCAATCCAAAGAATGAATGTGTGCTAGCAATGTACAGCATCATCAGCATGATAAATGCAACTGGCTATGAGGAAAGCTTGTCACCCACAAAAGGGCTTTTTATGAGTCCCTAGGAAATTTGATTTAAGGGTGAGGATGGTATCTCACAAGGAGATGACTCAGATGTTACAACTTGATGGCAGCTTTTAAAGGGAAATTGCATCACAGCATCTGGACTGGCAGATTACTTACCTCGGGCTGGACCAGAACTGAAGCTACCAGAAGAACAGAGCTGAACAAATGCCAGATTACGGCTGCACCAGTAGAAGCAGCACATTCTTCTCCCAGCTCTCTACACAACACATCTTTGATCTGACCTGTCTGTAATGCAGGCCCCTTCCCACCCAAGTTAGGAGAAAATCTTGAAGATGCTGGAATCTGCCATTTAGGGATCTGGGGAAAAATCTGTCTGGGGATTGGTCCTGCTTTGAGCAGGGGGTTGGACTAGATGACCTCCTGACGTCCCTTCCAACCCTGATATTCTATGAAAAAGTTGAAATAAATGGTCACTTTTCACAGTGGAGAGAGGTAAATAATGGGATCCCATAAGGATCTGTACAGGGACCTCTGCTGTTCAACATATTCATAAATGATCTGGAAAAAGAAGTAAATGGTGAGGTGGCAAAAGTTTGCAGATGTTACTAACTTACTCAAGGTAGTTAAGTCCAAAGATGACTGCAGAGAGTTACAAAGCACTCTCACAAAACTGGATGACTGGGCAACAAAATGGCAGCTGAAATTCAGTGTTAATAAATGCAGAGTAATTATTGGAAAACAGTCCCAACTATACATACAAAATGGTGGGTTCTAAATTAGCTGTTGCCACTCCATAAAGAGATCTTGGAGTCATTGTGGATAGTTCTCTGAAAACACCTGTTCAATCTGCAGTGGCAGTCAAAAAAAGCTAACAATGTTAGGAACCATTAGAAAAGAGATAGCTAATAAGACAGAAAATATCATAATGCCACTATATAAATCCATGGTACGCCCACACCTTCAATACTGTGTGCAGTTCTGGTCATTCCCTTCTCAAAAAAGATCTATTAGAGTTGGAAAAAATACAGAGAAGGGCAACAAAAAAGATTGGGGTATGGAACAGCTTCCATACAAGGAGCGATTAAAAAGACTAGAAGTGCTCACCTTTAGAAGAGAGATAAGTTAGGGGGTATGATAGAGGTCTATCGTTACTGGTAGGAGAAAGTGAATAAGTAAGTGTTATTTATCCTTTCACATAGCTCAAGAACCAGGGGTCATGTAATGGAATGTATAGGCAGCAGGTTTAATACACACATAAGGAAGTGCTTCTTCACACAATGCATAGGCCACCTGTGCAACTCATTGCCAGGGGATGTTGTGAAGGCCAAAAAGAAATTCTGTCCAGACCCCACATTTGGTGATCCATTATGCCTGATACATAGGTGTGGGAATCCAGAAACTTACATTCTCAGAGTAACCCCATTAACTTCAGCAAAGTCACAGCCAGGATAAATCTAACTGATTAGTCTTGAACAACAATAAAATATGTATGTTTGGATGACCCTCCCAGATGGGAGCAGAGGCGATGGGGGCTGGCTTGGCAAGCATTTTGGCAAGCTATTGCTGCTCTCAGAAGAGTGTTCTGAGTCAGTGCTGACCGTGAGTCATATGACCCAAGCCAGGCAGCAGTTGTGCAACTGTTTTCTTCAGGAGAGAGAAGTCTTGTGCACCGAGCTCTGGCCGAGTTCATGAAGGTGGAGGTGGGAAGAAGAGGCAGCTTCTGACAGACAAACCAAAAGCCCCCAATCAGTAGCCCTTCCTCAAGCTGTCAGTAGTATGCTGTAGTTTCTCTTGAGACGCTGAGACAGATATCTATTGTTTTCTCTCTCTGTGCATTGAGGGAGGGAGGAAGAGACTGAAACCCTGCTCCTATAGCATTGCACAGCTTCTCACTATACTCTGCACTTATTACTGCCATACAGGGAAAGTCTGAGAGCAAGACACAGCCCAGGCCAACACTGCAGTCCAATGGATAGTTCCAGCAGGCACCATGCACCTGCCCTGCTAGAAGCTGAATTCCACTAAACACAAAGGGAGCTGAAGGTGCTCAAAACTTCACAGGAGGTCTGAAGCACCAGAGAGGATCAAGCTCCAGATTTGTCCTCCTTTCCAGCTCCTCATCCCTGCAGCTTGCCCACCCCATTCCCCAGAGGGTCACCACCAGGACCTGCCTGATGGCTGCTAGCACGTTCTGTTGTTCTAACACAGGCATTGTGAAACCTTCACTTTCAGGGGTGGAATGCACAGTTGTGATGCTGCACAATGCTTTGACCTCATATTGCCATCTTCATTACCAGAGCACACATCATTGGCCTCCATTAATTAAACCTCATGAGAACCCTACAAAGTGCTGCATGGGTAGGTATTATTACACCCCTTTTACTGGTGGGTAATGGAAGCAGTTAAAATTCAGCAGGCTCAACTTCCCTGAGGCCAATGGAATAGCAACACATTACCAGGGGGGTGAATTTAGCCCAGAGAGACACAAAATGACCTGCCCAAGTGCCAGACACTGAGTTAGTAGCCAAGCTGGACATGGAACCCAGGAATCCTGATTTCTAGTTCTCTCACCTGAACACCATCTGCTCTTCCCGGATGTTCATTAGCACTTTCCCTATGCCCTAGACTTCTCTCAAATTCACTCTCCTTCAATTACCTTCTGTCTGAAAGAGTGTGAATCTTTGCTGCCTTCAGGTTCAAATGTCTCAGGTGTGATGTTGTTCTTTTAGGGCCAATTTATTCCACCCAAGTGCTGCCTCATGCACTTCACCTGTGATGGGCTCATTGCCATTTGTAATTAGAAAGCATTTATTAGAGCTGTAAATGCAATGTCATACCTGAAGCAATCACAATTAGAGGAGGCGGATGATCAGTCAGCAGGACATTTCTCTTTGACTTGTTGTATGAAGAAATATTTGTTGGTTTAGTTCACCACTACACAACAGTAACAACCTAAAAGAAGAATCACAAGGAACCGGTTTAACTGATGTAATAACCACTGAGCAGGAAATAAAGGTTCAGTTTCTTGCCAGGACTGTTGTGGGTCAGGCTCTTACTATAACTGGAATAATTACTAGGAAAATACAAGGGGTTTGGCCCATGGCTACAGCTGAATGAGCTTTGGATTGCCTGAGGAAGGGTTGAGCTCATTCTGGTGGTCCTGTGATGAGCAATGGGAAGGGTAACTGGGAGATTAGGCATATCTTCTTGTGAACAGAGGCCTACAGACATTTAGGACAGCGTAGTTGAAATAGTGGGGCAGAGAACGGAAATCAGGTGCACAAAGAACTAAGGGAAGAAAAGAGGGGGACACACACTCATCTGGTTAAAGAAAGAACTGACTTGAACCTTAGTCCAAAGCAATCGGAAGCCTTTTTTTCAGATCTGAACATGTTTGACTAATTTGTTTGTCACATTTGCACTTCATCACCCTTCCATAATCCAGCCAGGACCAGAAACTACAGGGCTGAAATACTGCAAAACAAGGTTTTGAGCTAAAAAAACAACCCTCACAATTTTCCCCCTGTACGTGAGATACTAAGGATTTTAATGGCAAATGGCATCAGATGCCTTGTCTCCTGGAGGGATCATTCAGTTCCATATTGATTCTGCTGTTGTCAAATGCATCCTGGAAAACTCATTAATAAATGGTTAATTCTTACAAAAATTGTTCAAGGGCCAAGTCTAGGCTGCTGTCAGGAGAATCATTTTGGGGCAGCCTCATGGTCATGAGATGGCACCTTGTAGTCATCTGTTCCATGTAAGGCATTAGTGTAATTCATATGGTTTCCCAGAAGTGATCAGAAAATTCTACAGTGCTTTCAAGAAGCTACTAAAACCAGGCAATGGTTTTAATAAATAGAAATGTCGTCTTCCTACTAATATGTAACTGATACAAGAGCTCTCAGTTGTGACAGACAGACACTAAGAAAAGGGAAGTGGAACCTACACAGCAAAAAATCACCGTGCGTCTGGCATCTTGCAGGTGGCACATGAGTGACTGCTGAAAGCAGCAGTGATTGCTCATGCCAAAAATAAAGACAAAAAAATGTGGTGCATTCAGTGATCCCTAGATGCTGAATGCCTCCGGTAGGATGATGAGTTGAGGGCTCTGGGTATCAATCAAGATCAGGGCCCTGATGTCCTTATGTTTCTATTTCCTCAAACAAAATGGGCATAACAACACTGTCCCTTTTCTGATAGCAGTGTCACCCCTTTGCCAAGCAGTAGTAGATATTGGGGCTTCCCGTTGTAAGTGAAATTAGTGATGTGGAGCCTGGGGATATTCAAAATATAACTTGCTTTATTTACACATACATAGCAGTCTTTGAACAGAGACCTTGGACGATCCCTTCTTTGATCACTTGATGATTACCTGTTCTGTTCGTTTCCTCTGGGGCACCTGGCAATGGCCACTGTCGGAAGACAGAATACTTTGGTCTGACCCAGTATGGCCTTTCTTATGTCCTTATGAGAAATCTCTGCCCAACACCAGTGCCCAGTTCCCAGGGCGCAACTCTGCCTCAAGAACTCACTCCAATCTAAGACCAAAGTCAAGAGCAAACTCCCCTACTGCTCTCTCTGGACCACTGCTTCTACCAGATATTACATCACAGCATGTGTTCCCAAGACTGAACGCTTGCTCACATGCTAAGACACAAGATTTGGAAGACTGTGTAACAATGCCACTTGATGAAACCCACCAGAACAATACCATGTATACCACACCATATCTACAAAAGAAAGTTGCTGTATAAATACTAATGAAATTGAAATATATTTGTAAGAAATAATTCTTAGTTCAACTTGTACTCAATTTGGACAGTGCAAAATAAATGTTAGAGACAAAGTTATTGCTTGATTTAAAGTCAAATAGAGCCATTAGCCTCAGGACTGAAAATTATTTTTTAGGTATAAGCGGAGGCACATAAGGTAGGAGCAAAACAATAGCAATGATGTATTTCGTACATAGTAAAAATGCTTTTTTCAGTGGTCTGGTACTTCTGCTTCCTGGCTTAGACAGAATCTGAAAGCACAGAGGAGTGAATACTCTGAAATTAACTCCCTCTCCATATATGTATGTATATTACTTACATGTTCAGTTGCCTTCTCATCTGTAGCAATGAGCCACATCATATATTAGAGTGTGAAGGATCAATTAAAAGGAAAAAAGCTGCTATATCAGAATAAGGCACAGACAGCGTGAAATCCTGGCTCCATGGAAGTCAATGGAAAAGCTTCCATTGACTTCAATGTGTCCAGGATTTCACCCTTAGACCTCATGGAGATTAGCATAATATAAGTTAGGGGGATGGGTGAGAGTTTTCCTTTGGCTTTCAATGGAAGCTGTTAGTGCTGAGCACTTCTGAAAGACTCCCCTTGATAAATTATGACCGGCGTTTCAATAGAAAAAGGAGCTATAAAATAGTTAGTAAGGGTATCATAATCTACAGTCCTTAAAGAGCTCCACTGATTTCATTTGCATGTTCATGTGTGTCACCCAGCTGGCACTGCTTCCACCCTGACCCATGTCTGATAAAGAGACAGACTCTCTGCAGTTGGTCAGTACAGGCTCAGTTAAACTTTATACCAAGAACATTCATCTTGGGGTTTCTTTTCTGGAGCCTTAATCTACAGATAAAAAGCATTCTATAAGACTAGGTAGTATTATTATATTTCAGCTGAGCTCATTTTCAAAACTGATCAGGTTAACCTTCTCGGACCCTCTCTCTCAACAGCTAAGGTGACCTGCTCCATTTGGGTTTTGAACGAGTACTCTTATGCTGTATCCATGTAGTGCTTTACACCTATAGGACAAATTCTCTGTTGGATCAGCGCAGCTCCACTGATATCAGTGGAATTTGCAGCAGCAGAGAATTGGGCTCAATGACTCTGTTTCTTTAGAAACAGAGCCAGAAAATGTTTGTTCCAGCCTCCAAGTTTTATTTTGCATTCAATGATCATATTTCTAAGAAGTCAATGTATGTTTGACAAATGTCACTGAGCAGCCTCGTGCTACTACACTTTAAGACCCTGAGCTGTAGTTCATTTACCACAGAAATCAATTTCCTTATCATTCCAGGAAAAAAGGCTGTCTAAAACTCCCAGGCATTCCCTGGCAGTGCCTCATTTGCATGTCAGTGTCTGGATTTGGTTATAAAGACTGTACAATCACATTTTACTACCTAACAACAGTCATTTGTGAAAGGAAAGTTTACCCTCTAATGAAAGAGCTAACACACCAGTGTCTCATAATTCTTCAAAGCTGCAAGGACATGCGTTAGTAAATCACCAATTAGAATGACAAGGATGATAAGAAATAGACAGGGACTTCCCTGCACTGTCTTTCAAGGAAATGTTTCCTAAAGGATTTTGCAACAACCCAAACGAAACAAGCACAGCAGGAGCGACAGTTTTAGATGACAAATTTACAAGAATCTCTAACTCCAGTCAGTCAGTCAGTCAGTCAATGAAGCCTCCCTTGTTCATTTTTTGTGAGGATATGATGCTTTTTAAGAGCGATTGGCCTCTCCATATCTGGGATATATTGTGCTAAGCCATATGGTACTTGTCTTGATGCAGCCAGGAGAAAGGGATTTGCCGGTGGTGTAATGCTGACATAGAGGCTGCTATGTCCCTCCACAACCACAATAATAACAGGGGGTTCAGCTGAGGAAAGCAGAAGTGGCTAGGATGCCTCTAAAATGCACTCATCCCTGGCAACAGTTCAGCCCCTTGGAGCCATCTGCAGTTGGCGTAAGAGCAGCCCTCATGCTGGAGCCAGGAAGGGAGGAATGCAAAGGTTAGTATTATGCCACCTGTGACTGATTTGGAGTTTACTGAGGTAATTTATGAATACTGTATCTTGACCTGCTTATTGTGATATTTACTGTGCAAGTTAATTCAATAGCAGGATTGTCAGGAAATTCACTAGCGCAGACACTTGAGAATCAATGCAAGAGCCATTTTCTTTGGTGCTCTGGCTCAACCCCCACGCAGAGTTCACCAAACAGCTTTTAGGTAGCAGGTCCAGCCATGTGAGCTGAGAGAACAAAGACTTTTGGTTGGATTTAAAGGAGTCCCTCAAGGAAGGGTGGTGGGAGAGTTATGGGTGACAGACCCCAAGAGGTTAGTGGTCTGGGGAAACAGAGACTTGCTCTGCCTATTAGATAAAATAGGTATGCATGTAGCCCTTCTGTGGTTATTTTCTGTTCTTACTGTTAAGATTAAACAATGCTTTGTTTTAAGAAGGCTGTTCAAGAAGACTGTAATCCAATGGTCACAGGCTCCTGAAGGAAAGAGCTGCAGGTGCCCACACCTAGTCAGACCTGCAGGGTAAGCACAGTCAATACACAGGGTGCTGTAGCCCAGGACTCACTCTGAGATCTGAGGAGGTTCACTCAGAGGTGCAGCTAGTCCTGTAACTATGACAGCACCTTTTCCACACATAAAGCCCCCCAAAATTGCATCATGATCCTCAATCACAGGCCAGGATCTGGCCCAGTGTTCTGATCCAGTTTAGAATAGGAATCTGAGCATGGGGGTTCAAGTTCAAATCAGGACTATGGTATGGTCACACTCAAATCTCCCCACCTCTGTTCATATGAGATTTCAGCCCAATTTAGGTTGCTTTTTGTTTTGTTTAATAAACAACAGTGTGTTTTCTCTCCTGGAGCACAGAAACAATTTTTGCAGTGTAATCCCATGAGATCAGGGAGTCCTAGGATCTGACCAGAAACTGAAATTTCAAGGGTGGTTTCAGACCAGGAATTCAAAACCAGACAGCTTTTAATTCAAAGAACATTTTTCAGCCTCGCGCTCTCTCTACTTTAAGTTTCAGAACAGATTAAACAGCTGTAAAAAGTATTAATGCAACTCTGGTAAAATTTCAAAAGAAGTTCTCTAAATCCCAAGAAAAGTTTATATGTAGCAAAAGTGAAGGGACTTCAGTCACGGAGAGCTGGTGTTTTCAATTAAGGCTGTTAGACTGAAGATCCCAGAATGCTAATGCAACCAGCATATGTGAATAGCCAAGGAAAAACAAATTTCTGTGGATTAGGACTAGAGCCGATTGAAAAACTTCATGTTTTGAAATTTTTAGATGAAAAAGGACACGTCTTACACAAAATCTTTGCAAAAAGACTTTCTGGAATTGGGATGATGAATTAGGGGGGGCTTTTAAAAAACTATACTACCGTTGCCACCCTAAGACCACAGTGGGATCATGAGGAAAAAAGGGTTAGGCTGCTTTGGAAAATCAGCATCACCTGGGAAGAAAGCAAGCTGAGATTTCTGAAAAGTAACTAGTGATTTTGGACACCTATTTGAATAGACTAGACTACCGGGGTGATGAGATAAACAAGGACCACATGGAAATGCACAATAGAAGCAAAACTGAAACCAATTAAATGGTTATGGAAAGAAACTAAGATTGCAGCCAGAGTGTGAGAAAAATGGAAGGAAGGAGAGTAGGCCATATGTTCCACATGGAACAAATAAGCATAAATCAAGACTACTGTGAAGTTTATGATCTCAGGCCCATGTTCTCTTCCAGGAGAAATGTGTGGAAAGTTCTCCTCTGTTAACTGGTCTACCCATCGGTTTTGTACTGCTGTAATTATTTCAGTTAGGGTAATGAGTTTATACCAAATAGTTAAATTGATACAGTGCCTACAGTGGATGCAAGTCTATTAGTGTGAGATTGTCTTATATCAGTGTAGCTTATTCTCCCTTCCTTACAGGTACAGTTGTACTGCTATGAGATGGCTTCATAGCGATATAGCTGCATTCACACTAGGGGTTGGGGTTTGTACTGCTTTAACTATAGTGGTACAACGTTTGTGTGCAGACAAGGGCTATGTTGAGGGTTGTGAAGAAGAGATAGAGGAGACCTGACCTTGGAATGATGCAGAATCTCAGGACCCCTACAGCAGTGGTTTTCAACCTTTTTTTATTTGCGGACCCCTAAAAAATTTCAAATGGAGGTGCAGACCCCTTTGGACATCTTAGACATAGTCTGCGGATCCCCAGGAGTCCGCGGACCAAAGGTTGAAAACCACTGCCCTAGAGAATCCTGCTCCAACTTCTTGGCTCTTTGGTCCTCTTCAAAAATTGACTGCCCTGCCATACTCCTACAAGTTCCTTCCACCTGGCAGTGTGTCAGACTGCCATTGGGTAGGCTGCACACCACCTCCACTGGTGAGGGAAGATTGAGAGGTGCTTGCAGCTGCTACATTTGTAAGCTCTGTTCCTAATCTATCACTCCTTATGGTGGCAAATAAAATGAAATTAGTCTCGCTGCTCCTCTCCCTCCTACACACACAAGGCAGATTTTTTGTTTTCTGAACGAGGACATTGTTCTTTCTCAAGGAAGTTCAGTGCTGGCTTGTAGCCACTCCTTGTCTGGCCGGTTGCCAGGTGGTGATATATCACCTCTCAAAACGGTTTTATTTTCCAGATAACTCTCTGTGTTATTTATAGAGGGAAAGAAATGTATGCAAAAGGCCTGGAGAAAGAGAGAAGGGACGCCTCAGCCGTTTGGGATTTTTTTCCTCCGGTTACTGGTTGACATAGGAATAACTGCCAAGGTTTCCTTGAACAGCTATTTAAAAAAATCCAATAGATGGAGGAAAATAAATCCACTATTCACATCCCTGGCAGCCCTGAGATACGAAGACCAAAGATAGACCTTGGGGGTCCAAAGACCAGCAGCTGCAGGGAGCTGCAGAATCTGGAATCTACATTTTTGCAGTGTGGCCCTGTCTACAGATGAAAAGTTATAGGCTAGAAAAAGTGCTGAAGGACATAATACAGGCATAATTCTGATTCCATGGGATGTCCTAGTGATGGCAATGAGACTGTTCATGTGCTTAAAGTTACGCATGTGCTAAGTAATTTGCTGAATCAGTGCCTCAGACATTCTGGATTTTTATACCGCACTTGTCACGAAAGAACCATAGAATTGTAGGACTGGAAGGGAACTTGAGAGGTCACCTAGTCCAGGCCCATGCACTCATGGCAGGACTAAGTATTATCTAGACCATCCCTGACAGGTGTTTGTCTAAACTGCTCTTAAAAATCGCCAGTGATGGAGATTCCACAACCTCCCTAGGCAATTTATTCCAGTGCTTAACCACCCTGACAGGAAGTTTTTCCTAATGTTTAACATAAACCTTCCTTGCTGCAATTTAACCCCACTGCTTCTTATTCTATCTTCAGAGGTTAATAAGAACAATTTTTCTCCCTCCTCCTTGTAACAACCTTTTACGTACTTGAAAACTGTTAACATGTCCCCCCTGAATCTTCTCTTCTCCAGACTAAACAAACCCAATTTTTTCAATCTTCCCTCATAGGTCATGTTTTCCAGACATTTACACATTTTCGTTGCTCTTCTCTGGACTTCCTCCAATTTGTCCACATCTTTCCTGGAATGTGGTGCCCAGAACTGGACACAATATTCCAATTGAGGCCTAATCAGTGCAGAGTAGAGTGGAAGAATTACTTTGCATGTCTTGCTTACAACACTCCTGCTAATATATCCCAGAATGATGTTCGTTTTTTTTTGCAACAGTGTTACACCGTTGACTCATATTTAGCTTTTGATCCACTATGACCCCCAGATTCCTTTCCACAGTACTCCTTCCTAGGCAGTCATTTCCCATTTCATATGAGTGCCACTGACTGTTCCTTCCTAAGTGGAGTACTTTGCATTTGTCCTCATTGAAATTCATCCTATTTACTTCAGACCATTTTTCTAGTTTGTCCAGATCATTTTGAATTTTAATCCTATCCTCCAAAGCACTTGCAACCCCTCCCAGCTTGGTATTGTCCACAAACTTTATGAGCGTACTCTCTATGCCATTATCTATATCACTGTTGAAGATATTGAACAGAACTAGACCCAGAACTTATCCTTGTGGGACCCCACTCAATATGCCCTTCCAGCTTGACTGTGAACCACTGATAACTACTCTCTGGGAACTGTTTTCCAACCAGTTATGCATCCACTTATAGTAGTTCCATCTAGGTTGTATTTCCCTAGTTTGTTTATGAGAAGATTGTGTGAGATAGTATCAGAAGACTTAAAGTCAAGATATACCACATCTACCGCTTCCCCCCTATCCATAAGGCTTGTTACCCTGTCAAAGAAAGCTATTAGGTTGGTTTGACGTGTTTTGTTCTTGAGAAATCAATGCTGAATATTACTTCTTACATTATCTTCTATGTGTTTGCAAATTGATTGCTTAATTATTTGCTCCATTGTCTTTCCAGGAAGTTAAGCTGTCTGATCTGTAATTCCCCGGGTTGTTCCTTATTTCCCTTTTAATAATTGGCACTATATTTGCCCTTTTCCAGTCCTCTGGAATCTGACCCATTTTCCATGACTTTTCAAAGATAATAGCTAATGGCTCAGATATCTCCTCAGTCAGCTCCTTGAGTATTCTAGGATGCACTTCATCAGGCCCTGGTGACTTGAAAACATCTAATTTGTCTAAGTAATTTTTAATTTATTCTTTCTCTGTTTTAGCCTCTGATCCTACCTCATTTTCACTGGCATTCATTAAGTTAGATGTCCAATTGCTACTAAACTTTTTGGTAAAAACAAACAAAAAAGTCAGTTGGCATTTCTGCCATTTCCACATTTTCTGTTATTTTCCCCCCTGCCACTCACCACCCCATTGAGAAACCGGCCTACCCTGTCCTCCATCTTCCTCTTGCTTCTAATGTATTTGTAGACTGTTTTCTTGTTGCCCTTTATGTGTCTAGCTAGTTTAATTTCATTTTGTGCCTTGGCCTTTCTAATTTTGTCCATACATACTTGTGGCGTTTATATCCATCCTTTGTAATTTGACTTCGTTTCCACTTTTTGTAGGATTATTTTTTGCATTTCAGATCATTGAAGATCTCCTGGTTAAGACAGGGTGGTCTCTTGCAATACTTCCTATCTTTCCTATGCAGTTGGATAGTTTGTTCTTGAGCCCTTAATGTCTCTTTGAAAACTGCCAACTCTCTTGAACTGCTTTTCCCCATAGACTTGCTTCCCAAGGGATCTTACCAACCAATTCCCTGAGTTTGCTAAGTCTACCTTCTTGAAATCCATTTTCTTTATTATGCTATTTTAAATTCTACCATTCCTTAGAATCATGAACTCTATCATTCCATGATCACTTTCACCCAAGTTGCCTTCCACTTTCAAATTCTCAACGAGTTCTTTCCTATTTGCCAAAATCAAATCTAGAACAGCCTGTCCCCTAGTGGCTTTCTCCACTTTTTGAAATAAAAAATTGTCTCTAATATATTCCAAGAAGTTGTTGCATAATCTGTGCCCTGCTGTGTTATTTTCCTAACAGATGTCTGAGTAGTTGAAGTCCCCATCACCACCAAGCAGTGTTCCCTCTAATTTTTTACATCCATGTGCGGAATGAATTTTATTATGTGCACCAATAAGGAGGTGGGAGTGGGGCCAAGGGGTTTGGAATGCGGGAGGGAGCTCAGGGCTGGGGCAGAGGGTTGGTGTGCAGGGGGTGAGGGCTCCGGCTGGGGGTGAATGCTCTGGGGTGGGGCAGGGGATGAGGGGTTTGGGGTGCAGGCTGCCCTGGTGGGAGAGAACTCCCCCCAGCCCACTCTCACCGCAGCTGCTCAGGGCTGGGGGAGAGGCACCTCTGCACAGCTGCGGCAGCTCCGGTGGGGCAGGGCCAGGGGAGGGGTGCCTCTGCATAGTTGTGGCAGCTCCAGTGAGGGCTGGGCATGGGGAGGGGTGCCTCTCCACAGCCACGGCAGCTGTGGTGGGGGCTAGGCCAGGAGAGGGGCGCCTCTCCCCACCTGTGTGGCCCTTGATAGCCTGATGGCATGGCCATGTAGCTTAGAGGGAATACAGCCACCAAGTCCTGGGCTTTAGATGATTTTTTTAGTTTATAAAAAGCCTCATCCACCTCCTCTTCCCAGGGAGGTGGTCTGTAGTAGACCCCTACCATGACATCACCATTATTTTTTACCCCTTTTATCCTTACGCAGAGACTTTAAACAAGTCTGTCTCCTATTTCCATCTCAACCTCAGTCCAAGTGTATACATTTTTTTATATAAGGCAATACCTTCTCCTTTTCCCCCCCTTCCTGTTTTTCCTGAGCAAGCTGTACGCTTTTATGCCAATATTCCAGTCATACATATTATCCCACCAAGTCTCTGTGATGCCAACTATGTCATAGTTGTGTTTATTGAATAGCATTTCTAATTCTTCCTGCTTATTCCCCATACTTCTCTCATTAGTATACAGACATCTAAGATACTGATTTGAGTTCCCCCCGTCTCTTCCTTATCCCTGCTATAACGGCCCATGCTCCCCCCAGATTCCTACCCTTCTCCCAAGTCTCCATGTTTTTGATTTACCTGTGGGCTTTTGTCTCCTGCCCCCATCAGACCTAGATTAAATCTCTCCTCACTAGGTTAAATCTCTCCTCACTGTGTCAAATATCCTCTTTCCCTTCCTCGATAGGTGGACCCCATCTCTGCTTAGCAGTCCTTCTTCTTGGAACAGCATCCCTTGGTCATGGAAGCGGAAGCCTTTCTGGTGATACCATCCTCACAGGCAGGCATTCACCTTCAGGATGCATCCTTCTCTGTTTGGGCCCCTACCCTTGACCGGAAGGATCATCAAGAACACCCTCTGCGCTCCCAGCTCCTTCATCCTTACTCCCAGAGCCCTGTAGTCACTTCTGATCTGCTGAGGGTCATATCTCGCAGCATTAGTGCCCACATGGATGAGTAGCATCAGATAGTAGTCAGAGGGCCAGACAATCCTTGACAATCCCTCCATAACGTCTCGGATATGGGCCCTTGGCAGGCACCATACCTCCCGGGATATCATGTCAGGCTGACATATGGGTGAATCACAGATTTCTGTCTCCCCTCTCTCTTCCTGAGCGATTTGAGAGCCAATAATTTGTTCAGTCATGCCTTCCATTCAAACATAGGTAATCCAGTCAGAGAATAGAAACAATGCCAAGTAATTTAGCTGACCAATCACATACCAAAAATATCTCATCACCGAAAAAAGGCTAAATGAGGAATACAGGAATCACCACAATGATTCAGCCCATCTAATCCAGTATCCTGTCTTTGACAGTGGCCAAGCATTCACTGGGTAAATTAAGCAGCTCTACTCATTTGGGAGCCTTTAACCTGGTGTGACCTCCCCAAGAATTCTGGCTGTAAATCCCTATACAGGATACTTTTGCTTCATTACAAAATCGCCTGTTATAAAACAAGAATGAAACTGTCTATATCAATGAAGATTCAGTCACAATTTAAAAGGTGTCAGTGCTTAGCTTTGGCATTAAAGTTAACACAGACGCAAGAAGGTCTGCATTTTGAAAGTACTCTAGTTTATCAGATACATCAAGGTACAAGAACAAACAACTCTTCAATCACTCTGTCAATATAGGTCAAGATCTCCATAAAGTGTGTGTTGTAAATGGCTTGTCTAATTTTTGTAAAGTCCAGCCACGAGGAAGTTTGTGTGGAAGGTTGTTTTTTTATGAGAGTATCCAGTTTTGAGAGCTCATTCTTAATCTTTTCCTGTTTGCTGTATAGGATGTTGATCAAGTGGTTCCACAGTTTCTTTGAGAGTGTGTGGCACAATCTGTCAGCAAAACTAGACAAGCCATTTACAACACACACTTTGCTTCTCTACAAAGGAAAAAGGACACTAAACTATCTAAACTACTACATGCTACAAGGGGCCACAACAGTAGTTCCCTTAACCCACCCAGCAATATTGTTAATCTTTCCAGCTATACTCTTAGCCCAGCAGAAGAATCTGTCCTATCTTGGGGCCTCTTCTTCTGCCCCTCCACCCCCACGAACATGATACAGTTCTGTGGTGACCTAGAATCCTATTTTCAACATCTCCGACTCAAGGAATATTTCCAACACACCTCTGAACAGCATACTAACCCACAGAGACCTTCCTATCAACCCTACAAAAAGAAGGATTCTGGGTGGACTCCTCCTGAAGGTCGAAACAACAGACTGGACTTCTACATAGATTGCTTCTGCCGACGTGCATGGGCTGAAATTGTGGAAAAGCAGCATCACCTGCCCCATAACCTTAGCTGTGAAGAACACAATGCCATCCACAGCCTCAGAAACATCTTAAAACAGAAAAACTTCAAAAACAGACTCCAACGAGAGACTGC
>NW_020664444.1:22922350-22951885 GCF_002925995.2 Terrapene triunguis
CATGCTCTCTGTATGTGTGTGTATATATATCTCCTCAATATATGTTTGACTCTATATGCATCCGAAGAAGTGGGTTGTAGCCCACGAAAGCTTATGCTCTAATAAATTTGTTAGTCTCTAACGTGCCACAAGTACTCCTGTTCTTTTTGCGGATACAGACTAACACGGCTGCTACTCTGAAACCTACTCAGAAACAACTCTGACATCATAATCAAAAAGGCTGACAAACGAGGTGCTGTTGTCATCATGAATAGGTATGAATATGAACAAGAGGCTGCTAGGCAGCTCTCCAACACCACATTCTACAAGCCATTACCCTCTGATCCCACTGAGGGTTACCAAAAGAAACTACACCATCTGCTCAAGAAACTCCCTGAAAAAGCACAAGATCAAATCCGCACAGACACTCCCCTAGAACCCCGAGCAGGGGTATTCTGTCTGCTACCCAAGATCCATAAACCTGGAAACCCTTGATGCCCCATAATCTCAGGCATTGGCACCCTGACAGCAGGATTATCTGGCTATGTAGACTCCCTCCTCAGGCCCTACGCTACCAGCACTCCTAGCTATCTTCGAGACACCACTGACTTCCTGAGGAATCTACAATCCATTGGTGATCTTCCTGAAAACACCATCCTAGCCACTATGGATGTAGAAGCTCTCTACACCAACATTCCACACAAAGATGGACTACAAGCCATCAGGAACAGTATCCCCGATAATGTCATGGCAAACCTGGGGGCTGAACTTTGTAACTTTTTCCTCACACATAACTATTTCACATTTGGTGACAATGTATACCTTCAAGTCAGCGGCACTGCTATGGGTACCCGCATGGCCCCACAGCATGCCAACATTTTTATGGCTGACTTAGAACAACGCTTCCTTAGCTCTCGTCCCCTAACACCCCTACTCTACTTGCGCTACATTGATGACATCTTCATCATCTGGACCCATGGAAAAGAAGCCCTTGGGGAATTCCACCATGATTTCAACAATTTCCAGCCCACCATCAACCTCAGCCTGGACCAGTCCACACAAGCGGTCCACTTCCTGGACACTACAGTGCTAATAAGCGACGGTCACATAAACACCACCCTATACCGGAAATCTACTGACCGCTATACTTACCTATATGCCTCCAGCTTTCATCCAGACCACACCACACAATCTATTGTCTACAGCCAAGCTCTACAATACAGTTGCATTTGCTCCAACCCCTCAGAGACAAACACCTACAAGATCTCTATCAAGCGTTCTTACAACTACAATACCCACCTGCTGAAGTGAAGAGAAAGATTGACAGAGCCAGAAGAGTACCCAGAAATCATCTATTACACGACAGGCCCAACTAAGAAAGTAACAGAACACCAATAACCGTCACCTTCAGCCCCCAACTAAAACCTCTCCAGCACATCATCAAGGATCTACAACCTATCCTGAAGGACAATCCCTCACTCTCACAGATCTTGGGAGACAGGTCAGTCCTTGCTTACAGACAGCCCCCAAACCTGAAACAAATACTGACCAGCAACCACACACCACACAACAAAAACACTAACCCAGGAACATATCCTTGCAACAAAGCCCGTTGCCAACTCTGTCCACATATCTATTCAGGGGACACCATTGTAGTACCTAATCACATCAGACACACTATCAGAGGCTTGTTCACCTGCACATCTACCAATGTGATATATGCCATCATGTGCCAGCAATGCCCCTCTGCCATGTACATTGGCCAAACCGGACAGTCTTTACGTAAAAGAATAAATGGACACAAATCAGACGTCAAGAATTATAACAGTCAAAAACCAGTTGGAGAACACTTCAGTCTCCCTGGTCACTCGATTACAGACCTAAAAGTTGCAATATTACAACAAAAAAATTTCAAAAACAGACTCCAACGAGAGACTGCTGAATTGGAATTAATTTGCAAACTGGACACCATTAAATTAGGCTTGAATAAAGACTGGGAGTGGATGGGTCATTACACAAAGTAAAACTATTTCCCCGTGTTTATTTTTTCCTCCTACTGCTCCTCACACCTTGTCAACTGCTGGAAATGGCCATTTTGATTACCACTACAAAAAGTTTTTTTTCTCTTCTGCTGGTAATAGCTCACCTTAACAGATCACTCTTGTTATAGTGTGTATGGTAACACCCATTGTTTGAGGTTCTCTGTGTATATACATCTTCCTACTGTATTTTCCACTGCATACATCCGATGAAGTGGGTTTTAGCCCACGAAAGCTTATGCTCAAATAAATTTGTTAGTCTCTAAGGTGCCACAAGTACTCCTGTTCTTTTTGCTGATACAGACTAACACGGCTGCTACTCCATACACTGAGTTGCAATGGTTTAAATAAACGGATGCAACATTCATCTCCTGCAGTTAAACTGGTACAACTTCTGTGTTCAGACGAGCCTTGAAATCCATTAAGCCAAGGGAAGAATTTCTGGAGAATGTATTGTTTTCATTCCATGGCTTGCTAAGTAAAGAGTGTAAATACACCTCTACCCCGATATAATGCGACCCGATATAACACTAATTCGAATATAACGCGGTAAAGCAGTGCTCCGGGGGGTGGGGCTGCACACTCCGGTGGATCAAAGCAAGCTCGATATAACACGGTTTCACCTATAACGCGGTAAGATTTTTTGGCTCCCGAGGTCAGCATTATATCGAGGTAGAGGTGTAACTTGTTTCTGATTAGGAAGCCCAATGATTGTTTGAGTCACAGCGTGCAGAATTTTTTTTTGTCAGACATAAATTATCTTCCTAGACACAGCGAAGTGGAAGAAATCCACCAGAAAGTTTGCCAGTTACTGAACAGAATAATTCTTCACCCCACTACACTCCTTATAGCAGTCAGTCAAAGAACTCTGGTGACATCTCAAGTGATTGACTTTAGATGTGTGCTGGGAATTTTGTATTTTATTTATGAGACTGGATTGATTTTTTCTCTAGTGCAAGGGAACAACTCGCAGTACGTAACAATGGACTTTCACTCTCTCTGTCTGTTTCTGATATAATATTTGTTTCAAACACATTTCAGTGCATCATTGCCAGGGGCATTCTACAACTGCAAGAGATTATGTTCCATTTTGTGGTTTCTCTCCCCTTCACCAATCATTTATAAATAATTTATGGTGAAAAAGAAAAAGGAAGGGAAAGGGGAAAAGAATGAATAAGAGGGAAAATACATTTCTCTCTTGCTGCTGCATTACGGTAGAAGGCTAAATTCACTGGATATTTGCTTGCGGTCCGTCTGTTATAACTGCATACTCTTAAGATTGTTTTTGATCTTGTGCCAGGGCATGTTAAAACGTAGAGTTACCGTACTGAGAGCAGCAGTGCCAGCGTCTCTCTTCCTGCCATCATGTGCCTCAGGAATGTCTGTTACATCCCGGCTTGCATATGATGAATGGAAGACTGTTATAAAATTCATGTTCATGTTTTCCTTTCACAGGATGAGGGTTCCCTTCCGAGTGGGCCCGTAATGAAACAATAGCTCTTCAGATTTAAATAATCAGGGTCCTTTCCAAGTTCTCAACATGCTTGATGAATATTAAACCTTACAACCAAGCGCTTAGGGTTAAAGGCCTGGATTGTGCAAAGGGCTGAGTGCCCTCAACTTCCACTGAACTCTCATGAGGTGCCAATTACCTTGGGCCAGAACTTTTTGCTTCCATGGTAACTTTAATGCCAGCTCCCTTTCAGGCACCTAAATCCGGGGCAGATTTTAAAAAGTGCTCAGCACCAGGGCCGGCTCTAGGCACCAGCAAAACAAGCTGGTGCTTGGGGCGGCACATTTTTAGGGGCGGCATGGCCGGCGCCAGAATGCCGCCCCTAAAAATATGCCCCGGCAGCCCTAGCTCACCTCCGCTGCTGCTGCCACGGCGCGCAAAACAGCTGATTCGTGCGCCGCTACTCGCCCTCCCTCCCAGGCTTGGGAGCCTGGGAGGGAGGGGGAGACTCCGAGTGGCTGCGGCGCGGGCGCCGCTTCTCCCCCTCCCTCCCTCCTAGGCTTGAGAGCCTGGGGGGCGGAGGCAGGGCTGGGGATTTGGGGAAGGGGCGGAGTTGAGGCGGGGCCGGGGGTGGGGTAATTAAAGAACGGGGGGGGAGGGTGGCCAAAATTGTTTTTGCTTTGGGTGGCAAAAATCCTAGAGCCGGCCCTGCTTGTTTATTACTGATTATTATTTGAAACAAGGGAAAAAACTGAATTAGTAATTTCACATGAACGGAAATACAGGCCTTGTCTCATATCCTGTGCTCTGACTCACTGAGAAGGTGGTGTTTACATTCACCATCACCCATAAAAGCAAACTGCTCATAAAGGGGCTGATCCAGAAGTCTTCATGCGATCTTCATATAAGCAAACTTCCCAGTAAAAGTCTGCAAGAACAAGATGAGTCAGACGTTGCTACTAAAGAAGAAGCCATCAGTCTAATGGGGGAACTAGTGGAATAAATAGATGTGCAGGGGATCAGCGAAAGTAAAGCCGTGCCACTTTGACCATATTTTGCTCCTGAAAGTTAACTTAGGACCCAAGTCCTTCCTTTCTTGCACATCCAAAAATCCCAGTGTCGTCCATGCAAGTTCTAGGGATGAACGAAACATAGGAACAGAAGTGGCTGGAGTTTCAGTCTGTGACTGTTCTGGGTACTTTTGTGTAGTGCAGTAATACGCTTCATGCCCTGAGTTATCCTCCATTTCATTGCTATGACACAGGTGTGATACTTCTGGATAGACTGTTGATCACTGGTGCAAGCCATCTGAAGTCTATGGATAGACACCAGAGGTGAATTTGGCCCATCAAGACTAGCACTCACTCAGCCATTTCTCAGGATCCAAGCATAAGTTACTATTCAACTAAGGAAGATTCTTCCTCTTCCTCGCCATCTCCACCCTGCCTGCTTCCTCCTTACTCATGATTTCACCCAGAAAATGTCTATGGCACTCTTTGTCCATGAGACAGCCCTCACCCCCAACAAGCTGTCACTTTCTTTTGCTCCCCCAGAGGACACTGGCTCATACTGCCAGCAGTGAGAGTGAAGAAGAAGAAAGGAGATGGCCCCAGGGAGAGCAGGGGCAAAGGAACTCTTGTGACCAGAGTTCATCAAGACAACTTGGCATATTCACACTCATGGGTGCTGTGCTGGTTGGTGGTGACTAAGAGTAGAAACTTCTGCCTTGCCACATTCTGTCCTTCTATCAAAATAGCATTAGCCAGTCTTCTTTTATCATGCGGCAAATCTTGGACAAAGAACGCCCTCCTTTCCCACTGGTGGAATGGCTAATGGGCCATCAGTGTCACCACCTGGTAATTAGCCACTCTAATTTCCAAAGAATAGGACAAGAAATTTTTTCTCTTAAGTGCACCAGTTTGTCTGTTTTCTTGGAAACTGGCTTACAGAAAGCAGGAGTGCACCAGTCTTAGAAGTCTGCAAAAGACCATTCAGGATAGAGAGCACATCCTATTAGTGGTCAACTATTGGTGGGAGGTTTCCTCTGCAGCCATTGAAGGTAAGTTTATTGTGGCTGTCATGCGATCTATGTGGTCATGGAATTGAAAAGCATCCTCAGAAGGGTCGGAAGCAGAATAATACACCCACATGTTCATCAGGTGACAAATCAGGATCTGGCACTGCTAACTGTGGCCACCTTCTCCCTCAGCTTCTTCTTTGGAACCAACAGCTTTAACCCAAGGATGGGGAGCCAGCAGCGATAAAGATCTTGATGACACAGAACCCTTAGAAAACTTAGCCTTGCTGTAGGAAGCCACTGGAGCAGAAACAGGCCTCAGTCTTTGGATTCAATAATCCTCCGGACCCAGGTGGCTCAGCAGCGAAAGCTCTTTAAACAGGAGCTCCTGTAGTCTGTTCTGCCTGTCTTTGAATGCTCTGGGTGTGAAAGTCCAGCAAATCGAACACCCAGAAGGAGAGCGGTCTTCTCTCGTGCACTTAACGTGTTGCTGGGAAGACAGCTGGGCACAAAGCTCATCACTTAAAGCCTGGCTGTACCTTCTGTGCAGGGCCGGCTCCAGGCACCAGCTTACCAAGCAGGTGTTTGAGGCGGCCACTTCGGAGAGGGGCGGCACGTCCAACTGTTCGGCGGCAATTCGGTGGATGGTCCCTCACTCCTGCTCGGAGCGAAGAACCTCCCGCCGAATTGCCGCCGCAGATCGCGATCGCGGCTTTTTTGTTTGTTTGGCTGCTTGGGGCGGCCAAAACCCTGGAGCCGGCCCTGCTTCTGTGGTTCACCATCCCATGGACCTGACCTTGCCAACTGGAATAAACTAGCTATACCTATTAAGATACTTAAAATTACCTTATACTAAAAGCTATACAGAGAACAACAACTATAAACTAATAACACCCTATGCATGGAGAAATGCCAGATCCGAAGGCTCAGAGTGGTTCACTTCCATCTGGTGCAGCAGTTGGAAGGAACTGACGTGGCAGAGGGCACAGCACCCGCTTCTGTAGCTTCCCCTTGGAAGGTTTGAAAACAGGGAGGGGAGGAAAGTAAGAGACACACATGTGCTCTAACAGGCATGGCTTGGAGAAGGTTCTACTGTTAGGTGCCATACACCACCAGGCTGTGCAATACCCATTAGTGGGAATATGCAGAGCCATGCAAAGAAGAACAGATGGATTTGCTCAGAAGGTGCCTCTAGGGATAGAAAGAACTAAAAGGGCCCATTAGTCAACATTTCTGTCCGACAAGTTCAAAAGGGGACTTATCAGCACTGATTCAAGCCAGCATTTTGACTGTGTAAGAACAAGCTCGGATTGAGCCTAACCAGAAATGTTTCCAAGACTTGTTTTCAAATCCCAGTGAGAACAGCTGCGTTTAAACAAAGCAACCTTCCCCTGCAGCATCCTCAGCCCAAACACTGTAGCTCTGAGAACCTGAAAGTGACAGCCTAGAAACAAAACCTAAAGGGACTCCACTGAGTTTCATTTCCAAGGTCTGAGAACCAAAGAACCTATTGTGGAACTTCTGTGTTTTAATCATCTAACACACTGTTAGTGTCACAGACAAAAAGCATCTATAAATGACGACAGCCAACCCACCTGAACTGCTAGAGAGCAGCCCTGCTGCAGACCAGTGCAAACCATAAACTGGCCTATAGAGGGAGTTTGGATACACACGTTTGGTAGCAGAAGAATAAGTTGCTATCCCACCAGCTGTTCTCTCTAATTGGGTGGGGAGGGAAAGGGGAGCAAAGATATTGAAGTTTTTGTCTACACTGGGATTTGTCCCAATTCCAGCTATCAGTTCAGCTGTACCGGTGCAAGCCCCTTGTGTGGACAAGGTAAGCTGTGATTCGTACTGATGCAGCTGAAGTCAGGTGAAAGGTTTGCAAGACAAATATACTGCAAACCCTCCTAGTACAGTAGCAGCTCATACCAACAACAACAAAGTGCTTTTGTTGGTATAGCTTATACTAGTTCAATAAGTAAAATAAGCTACAGTGGAAAAAGCACTGTTAAGCCAATATAACTATGTCTACACTGGGGCTTTTGCCGGTATTGAAATGTCACCAAAAAAATCACAGCCCTTACTATAACCCACACTGCTATACTGGCAAGAGTTTCTCATGTAGACCTGGCCTTAATCTGGAAAGCAACCATCTGAGAGCAGATCACCAGGGCAGATCACCATGCAGACATGGTCAAAGGGTGACTATTCCCTTTATCTTTGCTTGCTTCTTGCAGCTTCTTAGGCACTGTCTATACTACAGCTTTGAACCCAAGATGAAACAAATTAGCAACATAGCTGATTCTAAACATGGTGTGTGTCTGCACATAACATAGCAAATACATGGTCAGTAACTGTGGCAGCTACTAGTGTTTTGCCCTGCCAGAGACCTATTCTGGCCCACAGTTGTCATTCCTCTATCTGGTGATTTTGCAATGTAGACAAGACTTCCTCCCACCCCAACCATGCTTATGTGACCATTTGAGCTGGTCCTCCAGCTCTTTGCACTCAGACATGCCCAACATGCTGCTGCTGTGTACACTTCCTCTGGGCACTTTATCCCTGTGTGAGGAACTATGGGATAGCTGTCCAAATTGTCCCAGAATACACCGGGGCAGACCCATTTAAGCAGCTCAGTAGGTGCAGATGCCTAAATTTGGTAGGTGTGGGTGTTGTGTGTGTGTCTGTGTGTGGGGGGGGGGGAGGGAAAGCTGATGCATGGGCACAACTCAGACGTGGTGGTTGCATTTGGGGTGAGATGAGCACGTGATGTCTTGTGTACTTGAAAAATAAGTTAGGCTTTAAGGTGAACAACCTGTGTCTGCTTCTCCACTGCCCTTTCCAGGAAGAGTGTGTGTTTACAAATGAAACGCAATCTAGCCGATCCTGGGAGGCATTCTGCATAGCCTGCGTCTTCCCTCTCCACATTATTCTTGGTATGCTTCAAGGCAAATGAAAACAAAAAAGTCAAAACCAAAAACCCACTGAAGACTCTGGCAGTGGATACAGCAAGTGACTCAATAGTAAGGCACTTAGTTTTCCCTCTGCCTCTGCCAGGAGTTTTGGAGAGCTTAGGTTTCCTAGATCTAAGCCCATTTCTCTGTAGATCAAGAATAAACCATTGTAATGCTGTTAATGGGTGCCATCAAGTGGTTCTTTGATCTATAGACAATCACAGACCTGGTTAAAGTGGATGGTTTGCTAAGCACGCTTCGTTGAGGCTAAATAGGAGGAGTAATTCAAAGCTCTTCTCCGCAGTGATAGCTGAAAAATTAGGAGGCTACTGCCCAAGGCTCTGGCCAGATGGTGAAGCCTGAGCCCTGTGTGGTCTGAAGGCTTTCACTGGGATTGGTTTTGAATGCAGAGGAGGTAGGGGATTGCTGGGCAAGCTGTGTGCATGTTAGAAGCAGTCACAGAGAAAGGCAGATGTGAGTGTGGCCCTCAGAGGGAGCAGAGAGACAGAGACTTCACATGCTAGAAGGGCAGGCTTACGGATTTCAGCTGCTCATTTGTGCTGTGTTCAGGAAAACAGGGCTTTGTGTACATTCCATGTAAATAAACAGGATTGCACCAAAGAAATATCTGACTTGTATCCTCCATTTCTCCTCCTAACAGAAACAAACCTGCAAGGCCCCAAATATTGACCAACTGCTCAAGTCAAAGGGGCATCACTATTTTCATTTCTCTGCTACAGCTGTGTCAGTCATTGATCCTTCTGCCCAAGAAGTGTAGAAAAGTCCCCTCTCCATAGCAGTTGTGGGATTGCCCCATCAGCCAATCACAGTGAGCTGAGAGACACACTTCTAAAGGGAGGAAACTAGAGGGAAGGAGCTACTTTGACTTTTACTGAAGTACTTCCTTCCCAGCACCTCCTTTGTGACTCCTTGGTAATGATAATTCTCAAGCAAAACAAAAGGAAGTTTGGTTCACGTGCTTTCACCTATGCAAATTAAAAGTGAATCCAAAGCACCAACAGGATCAGTTGGCCCTGGCATTGTGCTAGCAGACAACTTTCATTACTGAAACTGCTGTGACTAGCGTCCACTCCCTGCAGTAAATCCAAATACCTTATAGTGCCTGATTCATTCTGATATTCCTCCCTGGCCATTTGCCACCCTCTCTGGGGCCTGGTCTACACTAGGACTTTAAATCGGATTTAGCTGCCTTAATCCGAATTAACCCTTCACCCGTCCACACTACAGAGCCAGTTAATTCGAATTAAAGGGCCCTTTAAATCGATTTCTGTACTCCACCTCGACGAACGGAGTAGAGCCTAAATCGATTTTGTTAATTCGAATTAGGGTTAGTGTGGACGCACACCACCGAATTACTGTGTTTAAGTTAATGGGGTAGTGTGGCCGCACACCACCGAATTAATGTGGTTAAAAACCGAATTAAGGTGCTTAGTGTGGCCGCGCACAATCGAATTTATACAACCTGTTTCCCAAATTCGAATTATCTAAATTCGGATTAATCCTGTAGTGTAGACATACCCTGGGACTATACTGGAAACAGACCTATTTGATTGGTTTCTAAACCCTCTAATTCCATTATTCTGCCAAAACACTTCCTAATAATTGTAAACCCATTGCCAAAAATCTGACATTTTCATTGGCTAAAAGCCCATCCTTAATGGGCTGATAAAAAACAAAGGCTGTCAGATGATGGCATGTGATCGGTTACTTGGGTTCAGCTGAAATCTGTGCCCTCAGGAAATGTCAGCCTGAGCAAAAAACCATAGATGAATATTTCCTGGCTGAGAATTTGGATGAATCCTACTCCCATAGGAAGCTTTGCTAATCCTTTTAACTACTCCAGGTGCTGCCGATACTTCCCCGTTCACTCGGCAGTAATGCCAAGGAGTATTTAGAATACACTGTTCATTCACTCCATGTGTTTTCCTAAGACTGCCTCCTTAGTCCATCCTTTGTGATGGGAAGACAGTCTGTCCAAGAGCCTGAGTAATGCTCCAGGAAGGGCAGATATATGGCACATCTCTAGCACAACACTGGCTGTTTCGCCCTCCTTCCAGGCACAAGTTTCCATACTTACCAGCAGAATACGTCCACTACCCATCCATGTCCATTGCCCCCTTGGATTCAATTTGCTAACTTCCCAACCCCCCCAAAGCTATTTAAAGCCTTCTTCTAGTTCTGATCTCTCACCTCTTCCTCTTGCTGATTTCCCATTTACCATCACTCCATATGTCCCCCACTCTACCCTCCTATGGTCTCATGTACTGTCCCACCTCCTTTGTTGCTGTCCAACACAACCCTAAAATGTGCACACATCTCTGAGCAACCACATAATCCTGTTGTTTTGTCCTCCTTCGCTACTTGATCACTCATCATGTTATGTTGGAACTTAGATCGCATAGTCCTTTTCTCTCTCAATTACGATGTGCCAATGGGCTTTTGAGAGGCTCTGTACAGTCCTCAAATAAGAAACTGTCCCTGCCCCCAAAGAGTTTACAATCTTACTTAGGCAAGAGAGACAAAAGGCTGGGGAGAGGGACAGAACCCACAAGCGGAGTGAACAATGTCACGTTTGTTCCATGGTTTGTTGGTGTTTGTTTTGTTATTCAGTCCTTTCGGTGAGATGGTGCTAGGGGAGCATGAGCTAGCTGGAAAGACGGGGAGAGAATCTTTAGAGTGAAACTGCAGAGAGCAGTCTGGTGACATTATCAGTGTTCAGAGGTCTCTGCTTGAATGGCTTTCTGCAGCTGCTGTGTTGACTTCAGTCTCTGGCAGCTCCTTCCTCCCTCCAGTTTCACTCCCCCAAGGCCTCATGGGATTGGAGGGGGGAATGCTGCATGGCTCGTAGGGCCCTGGAGAATGGGATGTCTCCCCTATATGTTGCCCCCACGTACTGAAGTCCAGTCCTTAGCCTTCTAAGTTCATAGCTAAATAGTTGTAGCCAACAGTGTCCTGTCCTCAGCTAGAGCATGTTATGCTGCTGCTGATGTAATTCTTCTATATTGTAGTTCATTGGCTGCGTGAATGGTCATTCATTCGGTAGCTTCATGGCAGGGTAGTCTGGGTGGACCAGTTCCAGAATAGGCCAGATCATATTTTTTTTAAGTCAGAGGTTGAGTTTAGTTCCTAATAAAGTCTGTTATTTCTCTAACTTACCCCCATGATTTTTCAGGTGCTACAGAGCCACATATAACAGGGGAGACCCTACTGTGGAAAAAATACACAGCATGGCCCCATTTCTGTCAGTGTTTCTCTTTTTGAAGCCAAATCCCTTTTGGGAGGAGAAGAAAAATAATGGAGAAGCTAGGTCATGCATTCAAATGTGGAACAGGCTTCGAGGAACAGAGTCAGGAAGCAGCCAGAACTTCTCTATAAGGAATGCAATGAGTAAGGAGAGTGGAGCGCTGGAAATGAACACCCCCAAAGACACAATCACCTCCTGATTTTTTCTATAAATTATTTGGGCTGCTGAGTCATTTCCAGTTTCTTTTGTTTGCCCACTAACCCATATTCCTCCCTTCATCCTGCCTTCTGGGAAATCCATGCAGTGGTTTAGTAAACTCTGATTGGGAGATGGGATGGGAACAGAGTGAAGTTTTGGTGATTAATACATCCTAGGTATTTCTAAGGTACCTCTAATAGATACTTGTTCTGGGCATATCTGTTTACATGATGAAACACACACAACTTCAGAGTGTTCTTTCACAAAGGGGCAGGAGATTGCTGTAAATGTCTATTTAATAAGACTTGAGGGTGCCAAACACTTTGGCAGGATTAGGCCCTTAGATTATTAACAGGGCTATTTGCGCCATTAGAGTTATGATTCCTGCTGGGTTTAACTGTCTCTTAAAAATCTCACTCCTGGCTGGAACTTAACGTTCAAGATTCTCCATGTGACTAACCTGAAATCAGAACTACGGTTTCCCTCCCCTCCCCTGCACATAGATCAGTGCAGGGGTCCACCACTGCAGAGCCAATTGCAGGACTGGGGCCTGGGCTGTTTCACTGAAGTGCAAAAAATATAAAGTGGATGTTATTTTTAGATATTTTTCCATTCCCAAAATGGTGTTTGTTTTGTTTGGGTGGGTTTTTTGAACAGATTTTTTTTTTTTTTTTGGCAGGACATTGAGTCTGTAGTGGGTACTTATGTCTCTTGACACTGTGAAGAGCAAAAATTTAAAATCTCCCCCCTCCCCCAAAATCATTTGAAAAGAAGGCAACTTTTTCTTTGAAAAAAAATCTGTCTTTTTATGCAACAAAAAACAATTACAGCTTAACCCAGTAAAATAGCTTAAAATTAGTGCCTGTAATGTAACCACTGGGGCCTTTCAGACTTAATTACATAAAACTGAAACAGACTTAACCACCCCCTTCTATCCAGTTTCACACAAACAGTAATCACCCCAGTAGCCACACTACAGCATCCACTCAGCACAATTAACCACATCCTAGAGGGGCTGGGGATGAAGAAAGGAAGCAAGACTCCGGAAAACCTATCCCTTTGTACCAGACTCATTGATTTGTCCAGCTGTTCTTTGTTGTGGAATGAAGAAAGCAGAATCTTAGGCAAAATAGTACCTCTCTACTAACCTGGCCCTTCATCAACAGGTCTGACAAAATGAATGCCTTGTTAATGTCATGCTTCTGATTCACAGCTTTAGAGTCAGTTGTATAAAGGGGATGTTCTGGCCCAAATACATGCTGGTCACTGCACACCTGGTATTTTTTCCTCTTTCTCAACCTATTTCCTCTTTCAAAAAGTAATGAAGATTGGTATAGAAAACCAAGCAGATTTACTAGCACACGAACAATCTTGTCATTAAAAGCTATTATTGCTACACAGAAGTGATGTTACTAGAGGTAAGGTAATATTATATATACACATAGATGTATGCACTGTTGCTGTAGCCATGTGGGTCCCAGGATATTAGAGAGATGAGATGGGTGAGGTAATATCTTCTATTGGACCCACTTCTGGGGGTGAGAGAGGCAAGCTTTCAAGCGCGTACACAGACTTGAAGAAGAGCTTAAAAGCTTGTCTCTCACCAGACGTGATGAGTGGGAGGAGGGCATGTGGGGTCATATGCCCCGCCACCCTCCAGATTTCTCCCAGGGTTTATGTTTTTATTTATTTATTTTTTTTTTTGCGGGGAGTTTTGCCCGAAGAATCTTAAATGTGTACCCTTCCCCCCACTATCAACAGTTATGCATCATCTCTGTCTCTCACCGACAGAAGTTGGTCCAATAAAAGATATTACCTCACCCACCTTGTCTCTAAAGTATACATATCAATGACATTTAAAAAAATATGAAATTCATAGTAAGGCTACACAAATAAACTGTTACTCTCTGGCTCTACATCCTGGGCCTCCATCTCATGCGCCTATCATTGACTTGCAGAAGAGGGTCCCTGAGAACTCTCTCTTTGCAGTTCTGCAAATGTCCAGGATCCCCATCACAAACAGGATCTTTTGCAATAATGACACAATGCTGCTCCCATCGACGTCAATGGAAGTAGGAGACTGATTCAGCAAAGTACATAAGCAGACAGTTAAGTATTTGAATAGCGCCACTAACGTTACTAGCAGGGCCGGCTCCAGGCACCAGCTTACCAAGCAGGTGCTTGGGGCGGCCACTTCGGAGAGGGGCGGAGCGTCCAGCTATTCGGCGGGAATTCGGCGGACGGTCCCTCACTCCCACTCGGAGCGAAGGACCTTCCGCCGAATTGCCGCCGCAGATCGCGATTGCGGCTTTTTTTTTGTTTGTTTGTTTGTTTGGCTGGCTGCTTGGGGCGGCCAAAACCCTGGAGCCGGCCCTGGTCACTAGGACTACTTGTGCCTGAAGTTAGGAATGTACCTTGCTGAATCAGAGCCTAAACCAGTAGCAGATTTTAGGTCTCAGAAGATGCATGATTTTTCCTGCACTATAGAAGACAGAGTTCAGTATACTTTTACTCCTTCCTCACTGCAGTATTGCTCAGCATTAAGATTTCCTTGCTTAGGGATAAATCTCCTCTCATTTTCCTGTAGATCTCCTATGTAAAGTCTTCTTTGATCTCAGGTGCAAGTTCCAGGGCTGGTTCTCTCTGATGGCAGTATTGAGAGTCAGCCACAGGGCCATTGATTAGTTGAGATTTGTAAACTTTTGTGTCGTAAAATGAAGAAGAGGCAGGAAGTTCACGAAGAGACTACATGTTTGTCCTTCAGAGTGTAGATGAGTTAAGTCGTGTTCAGCAGGCTAAATTCTGACTTTCCAAGACTGGTTTGGTTTTTACATTATCTATAGCTTCTTTAATTAGAAAGTTGCCTGAAAAAAGCCCCAGCTCTGAGCACCCCTAAACTTTATGGAAGTTGGGTCTAAAACTTCGCGGCTTGGGCCTGTCTCTGGGAAATCATACACAAAATAATAGCTAACCCACCTAAACCTTGAACTGCACCCCAAACTGTGGTGTAGGCATCTTAAAATGGTGCTTTGTCTTCTGTGTAACGTACCTTCTAAGAACTCTGCCTGTCTGCAGAGCCAGAAACCATTTAGTTCGCAGAGTTGAGAGATATTGTGCTTTTGTTCTTTCCTGTTAACTTAATCTAAAATTAAAAGTAATTCTGACTGAGCTATGAGAGACAGCTCTTTGTGCATGGGAGCATAACAAAGTGAACCTTGACCTGCCCTCATTCAGACTTCATGGGTTCTGTTTTCCCCTCTTTTTTCTCATTCCCACACAGTTATGTACATCCTGGTTCCAGTCAGGATCAGATGTACAAGTACTGCAAAACCTCAAGTGATAGCTGGCATATCTGGCGTGACTGGAACCAATGAGGGCTAATAAGATGTGCTTGCAAGATTTCTAGCCAGTTTTGCAGATCAGAAAATTTATATTAGAGCTGCTCAACAAATTCTGAATGAAGCATTCTCCAGTTAGAAAATACGTTTTTTGTTTTTTTTTTCAAAATTGAGATTTTCTAGCAGCAAAATGGAAAATTCCACTGAAACCTAACAGGAAAACTAAAACAAAACTGAGCAACCACAGTGCCTCATGAGAGTTGTAATTCTGGGTTTCTCATATTCCCATTCTCTCCCATGGGCCTGGCTCTCCAGGTGGACTACTTCTTCCATGATGCATCAGTTTCTCCCTGTGGCTAAGCCACTACAGTGCATTATGGGAGATATAGTCCAATCAGAGAGCAGGCCCTCAGAGAAGAATGGGGGCATGTGGAACAAGAACCACAAGTCCCATGAGGCATTTTGATGGCTCAGTTGGACACAGAACAATGTTGACCCAAAATATTTTGAGATTTACAAATCAATTTTTTTTCTGAATTTTTCAGTCCACAAATAGTTTTGATATTCCATCCTGATTCAGGATGAAAACAAATGTAAAAATATCAGAATGGTTTGTGGAATGAAAATTCCATTTCTCATTCAGCTCTCAGGTTTGAATAGTTCAGATAAGCTTCCAAACTTCTGAGTCCTCATTCAGACTGATCCTACACACATTTTGAGGTTGCTGCATTATTAATCTACAACATACCTATCTGCTTGTGAATATGTTCCATGCTGAAGGATTATATTACAATGGAGAAATTGCACTGATGCAGAATAGGGAAGCTTTTACTTAAATTTGTTTTAACATTAGATATTTGATATAATCATTACTTGTTTCTATTCATTATTTCCTCTGGAAAATCATAAGCAGCCCCATGGCTAAAGTGCTGCACTGAGATTCAGGAGGTCTGCATGCAATTCTTTGCTATGTCACAGACTTCCTATACAACCTTATGCATTAATCAATCTATGCCTCAGTTCCCCATCTGTAAAATGCAGATGGTCATAATAGTTCCCTTCTCCCCACAATTTGCCTATCTAGACCATAAGCTCTTTGGAGCAGGGCTTATCTTAATACCTATATGTACAGCACATAGCACAATAGGACCCCAGTCTCAGATGCAGCCTCCAGGGGCTACTGGAATACAAATAGTAAATAAAAATAAATGTGCATATACATGCAATTTAGCAGTGCGGCATTCTAAAACACAGAACACCGTGGATTTGTTATTTTGCCCATTAAACTGTGTCTTTAGTAAAGACTTTAGTAAAGCTTTTGACACTGTCTCGCATGACCGTCTCATAAACAAACTAGGGAAATGCAACCTAGATGGAGCTACTATATGGTGGGTGCAAGACTGGTTGGAAAACCAGTCCCAGACAGTAGTTATCAATGGTTCACAGTCATGCTGGAAGGGCATAACTAGTGGGGTCCCGCAGGGATCAGTTCTGGGTCCGGTTCTGTTCAATATCTTCATCAATGATTTAGATAACAGCATACAGAGTACATGTATGACGTTTGTGGACGATACCAAGCTGGGAGGGGTTGCAAGTGCTTTGGAGGATAGGATTAAAATTCAGAATGATCTGGACAAACTGGAGAAATGGTCTTAAGTAAATAGGATGAAATTCAATAAGGACAAATGCAAAGTACTCCACTTAGGAAGGAACAATCAGTTGCACACATACGAAATGGAAAATGACTGCCTAGGAAGGAGTACTGCGGAAAGGGATCGGGGGGTCATAGTGGATCACAAGCTAAATATAAGTCAACAGTGTTACACTGTTGCAAAAAAAAGCGAACATAATTCTGGGATATATTAGCAGGAGTGTTGTAAGCAAGACATGAGAAGTAATTCTTCTGCTCTACTCTGAACTGATTAGGCCTCAACTGGAGTATTGTGTCCAGTTCTGGGCACCACATTTCAGGAAGGATGTGGACAAATTGGAGAAAGTCCAGAAAAGAACGACAAAAATGATTAAAGGTCTAGGAAACATGACCTATGGGGGAAGATTGAAAAAATTGGGTTTGTTTAGTCTGGAAAAGAGAAGCCCGAGAGGGGATATGATACAGTTTTCAAGTATGTAAAAGGTTGTTACATGGAGGAGGAAGAAAAATTGTTTTTCTTAACCTCTGAGGATAGAACAAGAAGCAATGGGGTTAAATTGCAGCAAGGGAGGTTTAGGTTGGACAGTAGTAAAAACTTCCTAACTCTCAGAGTGGTTAAGCACTGGAATAAACTGCCTAGGGAGGTTGTGGAATCTCCATCATTGGAGAATTTTAAGAGCAGGTTGGACAAACACCTGTCAGGGATGGTCTGGATAATATTTAGTACTGCCACGAGTGCAGGGGACTAGACTAGATGACCTCTTGAGGTCCCTTTTAGTTCTATAATTACAATTAGAACAGAGGAAATATAAATCTAGGCATCCAACTAATAGTTAGTAAGGGACGGGGGGTGGGGAGAAGCAGTGTTAAGTAAACACAGCATTGCTGGAATTACACAAGAATGAACCCATTGTCAAAGGCTAAAATGTCATGATGCAGTTCACATTCTAGGAAACACACCTTCCAGAATAAAGAACAGGAGTACTTGTGGCACCTTAGAGACTAACAAATTTCATAAACAGGCTAGTTACAGCAAACAGATACTGATACCTGTTAACTGGCTGCTACTTTGAGGAGTTAAACTGCAAGCAAATTCTTTGTTTTTCTGCAACAACTAGACTGAAATCAGGAGATTCCACATAACAATTTCAATAACTTTACCTATGCCAGATAAAGTGTGAAGCAGTGCCAAAATAAATACATAAAGCATGAGTCTTTCGCATCGGTAACGACATCTTATACAGTGCTGCATTGGTGTCTGTTTCGGATTCATGCTGGCGCCTGCAGAGACAGGAGCAGGAGTAGCCTTGCTGGGAAGCTGGTTGAGCATGCGCCCTACCAACATTTTCCCTATTTTCTTCCTAGCTGTTCACTGGGAAATCTTCTGCTGGAAGCTACAAATCTTTACACAAGTGAATCACTCGGCTATAAATTGGCCTATCATATTGCTCAAGAAACTAAACATCCCGAGATGTTTTGTACAACAGACCATCCAGTTGGGATTGTACAGAGTCACTGTGATGAGAGGAATTATTCACATATATAAACATCTGAATTTATGTCTTTTGGTATCTAGCTTTCACAGTTTGCACGAGGGAGCTTTGCATGACGACACATGGGCTACGTCCACACTGCAAGCCAGGAATGTGATGCCCAGCTCACATGCTCGATGGGAGCTACTGTCAGCATGAACAGGAGTGTAGCCCCAGGAGCATGGGCGGTAGCACAACTAAGCCATTCCATGCACATAACCCCTGGGGTTTGGGAAGGTTTGGACTTGGCACAGCTAAATTGTGCTGCTGCTGCTCATTCTACTGTGGCTTCCCTACTATGTCTACTCACACTAGTTCTCTTCGAGTACATGTAAGTGAGCTGGGAATGCTGCCCTCAGCTTGCAGCATAGACAGCGCCCAAGGCTCTTGTGGTGCTGGCTTTTATACCAAGTTCTGAACTCCAGCTAAACCAGTTGCTGATAGTTTGGCTGAATCTACTATGTACCTAGTGTATACAGACAGGAACTCAGGGCAGAACAGGCGCTCTACACTCCGAAACACCGATAGCCAACTGGGTAAAATCCCCAGCCAGAGGTTCCTGAGACGATGTCATAAAAGGTGGGCAGTGAATAGTTTACAGCATGCAATGAAACTATCAAGACTGCCTGGTTTGGGAACTCAGGGTTCCCAGTCATGCCTCTCCCAGCTCCCAGGTAAACTGTCCTTTTAAACAATGTTTAAACTCTAGCTGAACATGACTCACACACCATTTGACCCCTATGTAAGGGGAAGTATACTATTTCTTTACACCTGTAGTAGGAAGTCAGGTAGGAGTGGGCTGGAGAAGATTGTAGGCAAAACCGCTGCAGGGTGATGGAGAAAAGTACTCCCAAAAAGTTGCCTCCTGTATAACGTATCCCACCCTTGAGGGCATCTGTTATGGGGTGGTGTGATAAATGAAGGGGTGGGAGAGCTCCCTTTTATGGACACCCAGCCAACCACTTAGCTATAAAATTCCTCTTGGTAGCTGTTCTCTACTTGCTTTACCTGTAAAGGGTTAACAAGCTCACAGGTAAAAGAAAAGGAGTGGGCACCTGACCAAAAGAGCCAATGGGAGGGCTAGAACTTTTTAAAATTGGGGAGGAAAACTTCTCTTTGTCTGTTGTTGTTGTTCTCTGGAGAGCAGAGACACAAAGCAGCAATGATCTAAACAGCTCATACCTAAAACTACTTATCTGGAACTCCCAAATGTGTAAGTAGATCAGGAATGTTTAGAAAGACGTGATTAGAGTTATTTCTGTTTATTTCTTATGACTAATGGACTCCTCTTGCTAACCCCAGATGCTTTTGTTTTGCTTGTAACCTTTAAGGAACCTCTAGACAGCTATCCTGATGCTTAATTTTTGTAATTGTTTCTTTTAAGATCTAGCAAAAAGCCTAAGTTTCAAATATATGTCCTTTCTTTTTGTTTTTAATAAATTTTACCTTTTTTAAGAACAGGATTGGATTTGTGTGTCCCTAAGAGGTTTGTGCATATGTTGTTTAATTAGCTTGTGGCAACAGCTGATTTCCTTTGCTTTTTTTCTCAGAGGGGGGTGTGTGTGAAAGGGCTTGAGGGTGCCCCACAGGAAGGAATTCACAAGCGCGCCTTCCTGGGTTCTCAAAAGGGGTTGGTTTTTTTTGCACTTGGGTGGTGGCAGCATCTACCCATCCCAGGTCAGAGAGAAGTTGTGACCTTGGGAGTTTAATACCAGCTTGGAGTGGCCAGTATTAACTTTTAAAATCCTTGCGGGCCCCCACCTTCTGCACTCGAAGTGCCAGAGTGGGGAATCAGCCTTGACACGTGGTTGAACTGGTCCACAGCCACTTGGTTGACCAAAAAGCTTCAAGAACAAAAAAAGGCCTATTTCCATGCGAATCAGGGAAGAAGACTCCTCCTCACCATTTTGGCTACAAATCTAGCCACTGTGATCCATGCCTTCATTGCTTCCAGACCTGATTACTCTGTATTGCCAACCTCGACCATACAAAAATCATGAGTCAGCTCCCCTGTGCAACCCCCCCCCAGAAATCAAGAGATTGGCTTAAAATTTGTACATTAGGGGTTCCTTTTATTTACTTTCTGATTTTTGAGTTATCAGGGTGCACTCAGGTCATATTTTCAAGCTTTATTCAGCAACCATGAGAGCTAGAAACATATTTTTAAAAAGAAGCTGAGATTTTCATAGATTCACATCACTCTAGGAGCTGGGACTTTAAGAAAAAAACCCAGATACCATGGGACTCATGAAAAATCTATGGGAGTTGGCAACACTGGCTGACTATAAACATAATAGAGTTCAGTCTCACTCTGAGCAGCTGGAAAGAAGAGTGATGTTATTAAAAAGAAACATGTAGGTGGTGCTCAGATGATACAGGGATGGATGAGAGATTGGAGCTTTAAGAGGGGTAATTTAAGGACATGGCATCCACATGGGTTGAGTGTAGGGTGGACAGACAGATTGGATGCAAATAGTCATAGAGAGTGATGGATTTTTTTGTCTTTCATTGGTATAACAGAAAGCACAAATATATGCAATGTTAACCAAAGAACCTCCATTCACTTTACAAACATTAACTGAGCCTCACAACTTCACCATGAGTTTAGCATTGGTATAAATCCATTTTTAATGATGGGTAAACTGAGGAACATTGAGGTTAGCTGACTTACCCCGGGTCTCGGGTCTCTCTAAGTCAGGCAGAGGTAAAAACAGAAGTTAGAGTTTCAGACTCCATGAAAAGAACCCAGGAGTCCCAACTCCCAAGCCCTGGTTCTAACTTTGCCCTACACTTCTTTACGTTAAGAGAGTTTGGCCAACTATCCTTCAGAGCGATGCATTTAATGTGCGAGAGGATCTAGTCAAAAAAAACAAACTGAAACAAAACCTTCCAGCTGGAGTTACCCAATTTTAGAAAAAAAAACAAGACCATTTTCCTCAGAATAACTTTGGCAGCTGTGTAAGAATTACAAATTATGTAGCAGCTGCTGATCACAAACATGCTTTTCAGAGGAAAGCCTTGAGCTGATAAGCTGTGATAAGCAAATTCATGTGACGGGCAAAATGGAGAAGCAACCAAAGAGAGCCACACACATTCAGTTCCTGTGAACTTGGGATTTAAAATCTAACCAGGTGATGCCAGATATATATATATTTTAAATAAGAAATGTGCACTGGATAGATAGATTGTGGGATATAAATAAACCCAGTTAAGGCGCACAGACTGTGCTGCAGTGAAAGGGGTAGAGTTACAGTCAGATAATTTATGCACACATCAATTCATGTAAATGTGGCTGCAAAAAATTGAGATCTGATTTCCCTGTTTTTATAGTTTACTTATCTGCTTTCTGTAGAATATCTGTTATTTGACAGATATTGGCAATGGAAACTACATTCTATTTAAAAAATATATACATGTGTGTTTTCTTTTTTCTTCTGCTGGCCAGACACATTAGCCAACATTGTGGTTCTAATGTGCGACTGTGTATGTTGTTATTGGAATAAGACTTTCTTTGGTTTAAAAGAAGAACCCTTCCATGCTTTACCTTCCCCATGGACATTAGAAGCAAGAGCTGCATATATAAAAGGTAGGGGTGAGGGGACTGCTAAAGGGTTTCTTATCAGAGGGGAGTCAAAATGGCAGAGGAAAGTTTGGGCAACTTCAGTTGAAGAAAAGAGGCTTTCGTCTGACCTCAAAGCAGGGCCTAAAATGAAAAAAATACCTTCCCACTCACTCTCACACTAGAAACTGATGGTCAGGCCTGACAGATGCAGACAGACAGTTTTAAAAATTCAGTAGTGAGATGCATGAAAAACAGATACATATATCATTGTTTATGTGAATATGAATGCTTCTGGGAGGTACAGGATTATTTTAAGAAATGGTCACACTTTTCTTTTTGTTTCCAAATTGGACAAACTATCTGAATTCATTTTCGCTGGAAAATGAAGTGAAAACCTCATGCATTAACCAATAAATGCTTACATGAAAGTGTGCAATAGGCTCTTCTACTGTATCGGATGATTTCTATGTGCTGAGCAGCATCCCAGCAAGGTTTTTATTGTAAATAGTGGAAGTAATGAAATGTTTGCTTTGGCTTTGACATGCATTTAAAGGGATGTCAGACAATAGACTGGCATTTCTACTGCACATAATGGGAAATCTTTTGTTTAGTGGTATTCTTAATTCCGTGTATAAGTAATACTCTGGAAGATCTAATCCAGAGATACTCAGACCTCAGTGGTTCAGGAGTCAAATTAGTGATCAACATTACCCAAAAGAGCTACAATAGTGTAAATTCATTGTTTCATTTACTATAGTATTATATATTCATATTTAATCAGTCTGATGGGACATATTTAGTTTTATATATATTATTCTCACAAGAAAATGACTGACCAAGTATTATTTTATCAGCTACAACTGGTTAGTAACATAGTAAAAGCATCCTGATTGGTTAGTAATTTAATCACAGCGTGTTATACTATCATGTGCTGCAAAGAGCTGCAGGAGACCCATTGAAGAGTCACTTGCGGCTCACGAGCCTCAGTCTGAGTATCACTGATCTAATCCCAAATCTTACAGCAGAGCAAGCTTCTCCATATTGTCCCATCAATGTGGCTCAACCTGGTCTGGAGAGACCGCTGTTTTGGAGAGGTTGAGGTGGTGTTCAATCTTCCTGACTGATTCCAATTTTTAGACTCCCTACTGAGATTTCCAACTAAAGGCACCAAATGTAGCAGTGTTTTGTGTGATATGGACCATCACATTTTGAGGAACAGAAGAAAGACCCCACCAAACTCACTTCACCTAGACCAATAAAGCTATCTGTTGGTAGGAAATTTTGGTCATAACTGACATGGGTTAGAGTGAGATTGGTCATTGAATACTGTGTGCAGATGTGGTCGCCCCATCTCTAAAAAGATATATTGGAATTGGAAAAGGTTCAGAAAAGGGCAACAAAATGGGTATGGAACGGCTTCCGTATGAGGAGAGATTAATAAGACTGGGACTTTTCAGCTTGGAAAAGAGACGGCTAAGGGGAGATATGATAGAGGTCTATAAAATCATGACTGGTGTAGAGAAAGTAGATAAGGAAGTGTTGTTTACTACTTCTCATAACACAAGAACTAGGGGTCACCAAATGAAATTAATAGGCAGCAGGTTTAAAACAAATAAAAGGAAGTATTTCTTCACACAGCTCACAGTCAACCTGTGGAACTCCTTGCCGGAGGATGTTGTGAAGGCCAAGACCATAACAGGGTTCAAAAAAGATCTAGATAAATTCATGGAGGGTAGGTCCATCAATGGCTATTAGCCAGGATGGGCAGGAATGGTGTCCCTAGCCTCTGTTTGCCAGAAGCTGGAAATGAGCAACAGTGGTTGGCTCACTTGATGATTACCTTTTCTGTTCATTCCCTCTGGGGCACCTGGCACTGGCCACTGTTGGAAGACAGGATACCGGGCTAGATGGATCTTTAGTCTGACCCAATAGGGCCATTCTTATGTTCTAGGGGGTGAAATGCTACTGTTATCCAAGACATCAAAAGTCCTAGCTAACAAATTGTAAAAAATATTCAATGCACCATCAAATGTCACCCTGTCAATCAGTCACAATTAAAAAACTGCCTTCAGTCTGTTAGAACATCATGTTCCAGACTGAATACAGTATCCTTGATTTGATGCCTTGTAAACACACATCGGAATAGGATAGATCAGGCTGCAGAGAGA
Organism: Terrapene triunguis; assembly: GCF_002925995.2. NCBI lineage: Eukaryota > Metazoa > Chordata > Testudines > Emydidae > Terrapene > Terrapene triunguis. The sequence goes on from NW_020664444.1 coordinate 22,946,510, forward strand.
CAATCCTAGGGGAGATACCACAGTAATGGATCTAATTAGATTAGATCTTTGCCGCAGGGCTAATATTGTACATAACTCTAAATACTTTTTCAGTGGATCAAAGAGACTGCCAGGGCAAACTTCTAAAGGTTTCCTTTGGGGGTGACTTTTATTGCATAACAGAATTAAGTTTTCTGAAATGAAAAAACAATCCAAAAAACCTCCCCCAACCCAGTCTCCTGATGAGTCCCATGCTCCAACCATAAAATCAATCTTGCCTTAGGGCCAGTTTCATTAAGCAACTCACATGGCATCTGGTTAGGATCTGGTTGCATCTTGATGTTGCTTCGTGCAAGTTTCATGTCATGAGCATAGAATGAGTCCATCTGTATTAACACCTGATCCTAATTAGGAATTACTATTACCTGGGCTGATTTGTTCATGCAACTATTCTTAGTTCAGGCGTGTATTTGTGTTGGGGGAGAGGGGCATAAGAGGTAATGTGAGGTAGGTTCATTTGTGTCTCAATTCTCTACAGTTCCTATAGGCTTCACTACTATCAGCAATACAGTTATTTAGACTGTGAACTCCTTGGGGCAGAACTTCATTTTCTGTGTCATGCACTCCATAGCAACAGCAGTTTAGGTCCTGAATCTGCACGCTGCTCTGTTCTTGGAGAGCCCTGCACCCACACAGAGCACTTGATGGCAAAAGAGTTTGCCCAGGTGGAGCAGCTTGCCTGATCGGGGCTTTAGATTGCAAGCTTCTTGCGAGCCCTTCAGGCCACTACCTTCTGTTCTTTGTACACAACGCAGAGCAAATTAGTAGAGATTAACAAAGAGTAACTCAAGAGAAGGAGTCACTTTTCTTCCTCTTGGTCTAAAAGCCCAAGAACCGTACCATAAAACTCTGGTGTGGAAGCTACACAACTTTGTTTTCTGAGATTGCTTTGTCATCCCCTCTCTCCTTTTAATGTGTTCCTTTTCATTGTCACCCCACCCCACCCCCAGAAGGCCCACAGGAACCACAGTCAGACTTCTTTTGTCCTTTGGCCGTTCTAGACCCAGCCAAAAGGAGGCAGATAATCCAAAACAGGAAATATTGTGTTGGCGGGTCTGTCTTCGAGCTATACTCTTCTGCATTTCAGTGTCATCTTTCCTGTGGGCGCTGCTAGCAATGGGGAGAAACAAATCTTGGTCATGAACAGCAGAATAAGGGAAACAAATAGACATTTAAATAGTACAGCAAATAGGAAAACCAAACTGATTCATACAGAGTCAACAATGAGTCACCTCCCTTCTAGAGCAGGGGATAAAACAGAATAGCAGAGTAAAAAATTATGTTAGCATGAACATTGAAAAAGCACTAAAAATATAATTGGTGGAGAATGTTAGAAAACTTTCGGTAACCAAGAAAACTAACATTGTAGAGGGTCTTACTTTAGAGGTGACCTTTTTGCTGCAGCATTTTGACTAACATTTTGTGGGATTAAAGGGCCAATTCATCTTCAGGAAACCTTGGCAGTGTCTGCTGAAGTTTTCACCTCAACCTTCATTTCCCAATTAGTATTCAGAACACTGGCGAGTGGGAAAGGTGCACTTCTGTCCAAAAAAAGATTTATTTTTCTCCATAGATCATGCAAGTGACCAACCTACTTAGGCATCTTTCCTCATCTTGGACCTGAAACACATCCTTATATGCAGGGCTGGTTCCAGGGTTTTTGCCGCCCCAAGCAGCCTCCCCCCCCCCCCCCCCAAAGCCGCGATCATGATCTGCGGCACTTCGGCCGGAGGTCCTTCGCTCCGAGCGGGAGTGAGGGACCCACTGCCGAATTGCCGCCGAAGAGCCGGACGTGCCACCCCTCTCCAGTGTAGCCGCCCCAAGCACCTGCTTGGTGAGCTGGTGCCTGGAGCTGGCCCTGCTTACATGTGATCTAAAAAAAAAATGTTCCAGTGAGAAAACCTCCTATGTACTTCCTGGGCATATATCAAACTCCTGAATATTAACATTGTTCCCAGACATCTTCATAATTTAGACCAGCAGAGATGGGCCTGAATCAATCTCCTACAGCAAAATATCCCTGAACTTCGGAAAAGTTTGAATCTCAACTGTGCAGCTGAAAATGCACCTTTAAGCAATTTTTTTCTTAATTCATCTACGTTGAGAAAAATCACAAGACTCTCAAACAGTCTTGTCAAAATTGGCTGGGCCAGGCCTAACTGGCCTGCAATACTATTACTTAGCCTCAGTGCATCAACACACACATAAAGCCTTTCAACTGTGAACCAAAGTGGAGAGTCAGAGGGAGCAAGGTTATTTGTTTCTACTAGTCTAAAAAGATATAGCCTTAACCATATTCAGCTTCCCAAAATGTTCTGGCATCCACAGCAGTACAGCGGGGGTAGCAATGAGGGTATATTATCTTGTGGGAAACAATAAACAAATAGGCTGATAGATAATCCTATATGACAACTCAAGTCAAGCGTGACCTGAAGTCTCCTAAAGAACGTCACTGAAGCTTTTTCTTCTACTCTATGGCTGTGGGGAATGTCAGAGAAGATGTCGGTCAATGATACTTATTGCATGCCAATCACCAAGGCACCAACAAACAGATCTATTATCATATTCTCCTCTCAACAACAAGTTCTACCTCCATAACTCACACCTCCCATTCTACTAGCAAATCAAGCCACCTGCCATTGCAGCCCCGAACACGTCACCTCCCCCTCAAGGAATTCACCTACAAAGCTGATTGTCACCCACACTTTATCGGTCAAAGCTACCCATGCTTAAAGGTTATTACTCACCCCGAAACCTTATCTGTGGCCAAATGGAATGAGGAACTTGCTGCTTTAGCAAGGGTACAAATCTGGTGCAATGCAAAGGACACATGTAATCATCAGCCCTCCTACGCCTAACCCAAGACAAAGTACTGAACAGATGCTGCTGAGCCTGACAGAACCTGAAGGGTTGCCAACTCTTGTGATTTTATCCCAAGTCTCACTATTTTGGGGGTTTTAGAGCCCCCCAACTGCTGGAATGGTGTTATTACCTGAGAATCTGGCCCCTGTGGCTGCAGAGAAATGCTGGAAAATGTGACCCATCTGCCCCCAGCCAAGGAAATAGCACCAAGCCTGCAGAAGCAGCTTGCTCTACAGCTGTGTCTGTTTATTAGCTTTGCACCTTCTCCCCCTGGGCAAGTTTTCACCAACCAGTTTGTGAGAAGAGAGCATTTTTAGGAGCTGTAATCAGCTCCAGTTAGGGTCTTTCCTGTTTCTTGACTGGCCTTAACCCCCTTCCTTGCTTCTCAGATGCATGGGTATAGATAAACCATCACAGGCAGGTTATCTTATCATTATCCATTAGGGTGTTTCCTGCATCTTCCTCTAAAACTTTTCATATTGGCCACTCTCAGAGAGAATACTGGACTAGACGGACGACTGCTTTGATATGGTAAGGCAATTTGTATATAGTTCCCAACACTACATTTAGAAGCAATGCTCCCTCAGAAGCAGCCTTCTTTTCCCCCTTGTTTTCTTTTGCCTTTCCTTCCTCTTCCACTGTCTGTCATCACCTATGATTATATGTCAAATTTAGATAGCAAGTTCCTCAGAGCAGAAGCTTCTCCTTCTCCTTTCTATATAAAGGGCCAATTCTTAGACCACCTATTTCCCCAGCCACATAAACAGTGTTTATAATATCGGCAGCCTTCAGGGGGTTACAATCAGCAGAAATATAACCAACAGTGCTAAGACACACATCCATAATTGCTTTGGTAATTGCCATACAGTTTAGTTGTTTTGCAAAGACTTAGAGAGGTCTGTGGGGGGGTTCATGTGGTCTTAGTGATGCACTGAATAGCTTCTCAAGAATCCTAGTTTCTGAAACAAGCTCCCAGGACTAACGCTGTCCGAAAGCAATTTGCCTACAGACTGCATCAGGATTCTTTGCCCTGGCAATAGAACAGTGTGAGAATAGAAGAGTCTTGCAACAGCTTGTACCTTGGACATTAAAATAATGTTCAACTGTTGGGGTGGGGGAGAGGGGTGCATTTCATTCTTACCCTCCACCACTGGTTGCACCTTCATCTCTACGCAGCTTGCCCACAAAAAGCAGGTGCTAAAACAAATTAAGCAGGGGACAAACCAAAGGGAAAACGTCATTGGCAGTAGCAGCCAGCCTATGCTACAGGAAGCCTCGCTACGTACAAATGGGGTCACTACAGCGCTAATGTTGTGAATGGTTTTGTGATGCCTGCTCCATGAACTGCCTTCCCGGGGGGGGGGGGGGGAGGGAAGGAATCATGTTCTCTTCTGATGCTCTGCTTTGACTAGCTTCAAATATAGCCCAATGCACTACTATACTCCCGCCTAACATGAGCTGTTTTGAAAATCTGTATGTATTACTAGATTAGCTGGGCAGGTGCTATAGGAGGGGCATGGTATCTAGTGGTTAGGGCAGGAAACTTGGAGTCCTGGGTGGTGGGTTCTATTTCCTGATTTATTCTTTGTCATTGAGTAAAAGTAAACTGCAAAGTTTTTTTAAAATCCCAAACATTATTTTGGAAAGTTACCAGAAGATGACCAAAGTCTATAGCCACTCCTTAAAAATATAAGGAACACTGCAATGTAATCACATTCAAGACAATTAGCATCCCAATGATAATAGTTAGCATCAAGAGCACAGATCCTTAAGACCTTGTAATAGCTGAACTTCAGCCAACACAATTTCTCTGCCAGAGAAGGGAAGTGTGAACAGAAGCTCCATAGATAAGGTGTAAGAGCTTCCTTCCATTCTAAACCCTATTACTTCGAGATGATCAAAAAAAATTTAACTATACCTTTTTCAGTAGAAAAATGCCATTTCAGTGAAACTGAAACTTTTTGCAGAAACTGTTTCACTCCAATGGAGAATTAAAATAAAATTTGAAACCATGATATGTTTTGTAAAGCAGAATCGCTGTTTTCCAGCCAGCCCTACTTGTTTTCCTTCCCCAAGCACCTAATTATGTTCATCACAAGTGCAGGCAGTTTAGATTTTGATTTAACTCCCATCCTTCACCAATTCATACTGCAATAGCTGATCTTCTAAACACAGCAGCAAAGGCAAAGTATTTCACACAACAAAAATGTAGCAAGAAACAGAAAAACTAAGTGAAAGTAAAACAGTAATTTGTGGGAAGTACAGTGGCTTTATGCACAATTCATCAGCCGTCAAGCTGGCTAACTAAAAAGCACCAGGTGTTTCATCTCATTAGTACTCCCCATCATGTTATCACTCAAATGTCTTTTTTAAAATTTTTATTCTCAATAGTCACAAGTTGTAACACAGTTTGATAGTTCAGGGAACACTGGGACTGGGATTTTATATAAATATTTATATAAAATCCCAGTCCCA
>NW_020664444.1:22952285-22982475 GCF_002925995.2 Terrapene triunguis
TGGGACTGGGATTTTATATAAATATTTATATAAAATCCCAGTCCCAGTGTTCCCTGAACTATCAAACTGTGTTACAACTTGTGACTATTGAGAATAAAAATTTTAAAAAAAAGACATTCCCAAACAAAAAAAATATGTCAAGGTTGTGAACACATTTCAGTAATTTAGGGAATACATCACAGGGATATTACAATTATCCCCAAACCAAGTGTTATAAATCCAGAAAATTCAGAGCTAAGGTTAAATTCAAAAGAAATACAAACATGTTAAGACTGGGACATATACAGTGAGAGAACCCAAACAACCTCAACTCTGCCCTATAATAACATTATACAATAACTATATGATTATCATTTAAGCAATTTAGCATTAGTGGTGCCAGGTTAGATTAAGCTGATTTTTAAAGACACAATTTCCCCTCCCACACCTCAGGGTCATGATGAAAACTGAGGCAGAGAGGGGTTAAGTGACTTGCAATAGGATATATAGTGAGTTAATAACAGAGCCAACATAACAAAAATGTGGATGAATACTACACAATTACCATGCTGCACATAAGCAGCAGGGACTAGGGTCTTCCAGGTGCCAAAACAAAGGACTCTACCACTTAGGAACCCACATTCCTGCTAATAATTAGGGATTTCCAAACCTCTCCATTGGCCAGCCGCTAGTGTACCATGTTTGCGACCATTATCCCCACAGCCGGTATGATACACTGGGAACTAGAGCTATGAGTTCCTGGCCTTACGCTAGGTCTATGCCCCAACCATTAGCCACATTGCCCCAGTACTGTCACTAGCTGACATCCCACCCACGTGGACTGTGATGAAGACATAACATTGACAGGCTTTTTGTTGTCCTGTGCGAAATAAGTTGGTGGTTTCAATTCAGTTGTTAGGGGACAAATGTACACGTCACCAAATCAATGACATCACAGAGGTCCCATCAGTAGCAGAGAAATAAAGGACTGAGTGGGGTACAGAGATCGTACTTACCTCTGACTGTTGGAAGCCGCCCTTCAGCTAGGCGTGGAGAGGGGAGGAATCCGGTACTGCTGCCACCGCCCAGTCTGTAGCTAGAACACTTTTTCTCAAGGGCTGTTACTCTGGCACCAGTCATTACAATTCACTCGGCATGGGTGGAAGGGTGAGATGTCCTCTGATTTTCAGCCCTGTGGGTGCGGCTACACTGCAATAAAGGATCTGTGGCATGGCTGTGACTGGCCTGGGTCAGCTGACCTGGGCTCTCAGGGCTTGGGCTGTGGGGCTATAAGATTGAAGTGTGGATGTTTGAGCTTGGACTGGAGCCTGGGCTCCACGCCCCCACAAGGAGGGGGAGGGTCTCAGCTCCTGGTCTCCAGCCTGAGCCCGAACACCTACTCTGCAATTTTCAGCCCTGCAGCCCGAACCCGAGTCAGCTAACCCAGGTTCTGAGACTCAGGACCACTGGGTTTTTTATTGCAACGTAGACATACCATGTGGTGTCACTTTTCTGATATACACAGGGCAACTCTTCTAAAATCAGGCATTTCCATGCAGGTCAGCGCATGAAGAGTAGCAATCCATGGGCTGTGTGCTGGCTCTTTTGAAGTCTGATCATATGCTTCCAAGGGTGCTCCAGAGAATGCAGAAATGCCTGAGATTTTAATTGAGTTCAATGTGAAACGAGTATAAGGTTCACTTGGAAAGATCTTGTGATAAAATGATTCAGATTAACTTATTGGCTTGGGGGGATGGGGGACCTGGGCCAGTACTGGGATGGGTATGTGTTGCTTCTGATTGCACTGAATTGGTCAGGCTGTGGGCACTTGAGAGTCATGACACATGAATATGCTTTCAGGACCCAAGGGACTAGCCCGGTCTCTGTTGTCAAGTGGCATTTGCAACAGATTTCAGGTAGATTGAGCAGGACGCCAACCCCACCTTGGAGGAAGGCTCTGGGAGGGGAATGCAGCGCGTGTCAGTGGGACATGTGCTGTAGCTAGTGGACTTCTGCTGAGTTCTAAATGCACCTCCCTCTTCAGACCATGGCCTCACCCAGTGAGGGAAGTTTGGTTTTACTTTCTCCTCCCCTAGTTTCCCATATGTCACTTTTTAAAGGCCAAGTTTAACAACCCACTTTCAGGCCTGCTAGGACAGGGAAGCACCTGGAGCAAATCCAAGCTTAGTTATTTAAGAAGGACCTTATCTGGCTGATAAAGAACAGCTAGGAAAGTCCTTGTGGCTAACACATACCACCTTAATATCCTCTTCCACATTCAGAAGGTTTTCCTCTGGGATGTCCGACTTTACTCTCGTATTAGAGACAGGCCGTGGGATTCCTGGAAGGGAATGGCATCACCAGGGGCTCTCATGGATTAACTGAAGGTGCGAAGATGGCCAGGTACATGTGTGTTATTATTGCAAGTGGGGTTTTGCCCTTTTAGAAAAAAACAAATCCCAACAGCTCCTTTTGTTCTTTCTAGCCTCTCTCTATGCCCTATGTTCAGCCACTCCGGCATTTCCCCTTTCCCCTGGACATTCCTGCCAGATCTTGTGATAAAGTGATTCCAATTAACTTATTGGCTTTGGGGGGGCTCTTGCCCTATTTTACTTGTTCCCACTTGTTGGGACTCTAACAAGAAAAGTAGGTCATATTTAGGATCTATGACCATTTAATCAATAACAAAGTACTACACATTTCCTGGGAATTAATGACCAACTATGGAAAAAGACATTAATGGTAGCCAGCTGGGAAGCCACAGGAAATACCCTACACTGTTATGAATCACAGCTTATAAAAAAACTCCCAACATTTTATAGTTTACCATTATAGTAAATGTTCTGGCAGGGATGAGGGGGTTTGGGAGAGGAAAGATATTTTCTGTTGTTCTTAAGCCCATCTTGTCAACTCCCAGCATTCAGTGTGGCTGAGCTAGCCAGACGGCTCCAGGTGGATGATGTATTCATTTTGTTGGCTAGTTTTAAGTATCACTTTCCAGCCAGTAATTCAACAGCATGTAACAGCTTCAAATAAATTACCTGCTCCCCCCAAAAAAAGAACAAATGTAAAATAATGATTTCTTCATCTAATTAATGTTATAATTTACTTTGCCATTAAAGTAACTGCTAGCTTGTTTTTTCCACCACCCACCACAAAGTTTATTGGTTAAAAAAAATCTTAGTCGATGAAGTGTCACTAGAAAACTGATCCTGAGTATTAATCTTCTCTTATCGGTCGTCCAAACAGGCTAAGTAAAATTAAACTGGGGACTATGTGAACTTGTCTTTGGTGGGATGAAAAGAGAGGAAAATAATTATTTTGGTATTTTCTACTCAATAAACTCAACATTTGGTGAAGGGAGAATGATCTTTTTAAATATATTTCACAAGAGGTCTACAAATCTAGGTGAAAACGTTCAGAAGTGATTAATGATTGAGACTATTTAAAGGAGCCTAATTTTCAGACAGCCAGTGCTTGGCAATTTCTGAAATGCAGGCCCCTTTAAGGTGTTCGAAGTTAGACATTCAAAATCATTAGTAATTTCAAAATCTTGGCATTTCTGTACAGAGGAATTTGATTCTTGTGATCTTCCTGCTTAGCAAAATTCCTGTTTCACACAGATTTAAAAACCAACAAAACTTAAGCACGATATATTCCCAATGACATTCACAGTTGTGTGCACATACACAGATGAATTATCAGCATGCTGAGCCCCATGTTAATCTATTTTATAATTGTTTGTGGATAGCTTGGCATTAGCAACTGATTTTCAACACAGCCCAATGAATGCTTACTCTGCCATAATATAAAATAGCATCCATTATTGTCATCATATAAAACATGCAGCCATACAGTAGCATTTGTGAAAAGTCTGGAGTCCTGCATGTTTCTACTTTGATTCCAAATATGGGCACTTAGAATCTCTTACTTTTACCCCTTAAATAGGGAAGGTACTTGGGAAAGAGTTTGTATTAAGCACACAAGCAATAAGCACGGGATGGTGCAGTGTGAGCGTCTGACATACCCAGACGGTGCAGATGAATAGAAAATTCCATTCTGCAGCATCATTCACCTTAAAAGGGCAGTGGTTAGCCAGGCATTTTGCACAGATGCGGTTAGTAGCCACACAGAACCCTCAAGAAGAGTGAGCAAGTCAAAGGACAAATAATTACCGTGCATGGTAAGAATTCAGGCCAAAGAGATTCCCTTGAAATACAATACTGTAATCAGCTCTCATAGCAATATTTCCCATGCATTGCACGTGCTCATTGAGTTACTGTATTCATGCTGTAAATTTTGACTTGATTCTTCCGGGGCGGGGGAAGAGGGAGTAAGCAATGAGGCCTTTTTGCTGTTGAAAAGACAAAAAATAATAATAAATAAATAAAATCTACAAACAGCAAAGCACTGTGGGCTTTGCAAATAAGCACATGAAGGAAAATTGAGGTTAATTTTTTTCATAGCGCTTAAGGCCAGAAGGGACCCCCTTATCATTTAGTCTGACTTCTTGTATATCACAGGCCCCCAACACTGCCCAGCACCTGCACACTTAACCCAACAACCAAAATGAGACCCATAGAAGACTAGACTAATGTACACCACAGGGAGACAATAGGAGAGACCAAGGAGCACCAGGACTCGAGGCCCCTACAATAGCATGGACAGGAAAATGATTCAATGAGACACACCCAGCTTTCCTGAGCCCTTTGAACTGGATTGTGATGACCTTCAGGTGAGACAATAGGTTTAAAAAAAAAAATCGCATTTGAATATCTGTTAGTTAGAAAATGGATCTCATTCGAATCCATTGATATCTGGATAAACCTTTTACAATATAATTATTTGACATCATTAACAACATTGAGGTTTGCACTGGCCACTTCGGGCAGAATTAAAAATTGACCATTTTTATGTAAATAAGTCTATCAATGGTCCACAAAGGCTGTTGTCTCTCTGCAAACAAAAATGGTTTTGTGGGCTCTGAGTAACACCTCCTGAAGAGGTAATGTTCAAATGAGAGAGCAAATAAGATCATTACAGGTTGAACCTCGCTAGTCTGGCACCCTCGGGACCTGACTGGTGCCGAACCAGAGAATTTGCCTAACCACGGGAGGTCAACACAGAATGCCAGCAGGTCTCCATAGGCACGGGAAGTAGGGGTGGGGTTTGCTGCAGCACCCCCAGGCTTTGCATCCAGCATGGCCCCCCACCTAAGGGCCTTGCTGCCACCTGGGGTCCCGGCCACCGGCCCCTCACCTGGGGTCCCAGCTGCCGGCCCAGGTCCTCCCTCTCCATCCCGGAGCTTGAACGCTGCAAATCAGCTGTTCACAGCACTCCGGAAGTGCTGGGAGGCTGGAGGAGGAGGAGTTGGTAAGTGCGGGGCCACCAGTGCACAGGAGCAGCAGGGGGAAGGCGGGGCAGATGGGGGAGCTTGGCGCAAGTGGATGCTCCACACCCACTAATTTTTCCCTGCGGGTGCTCCAGCCCTGGAGCACCCCCAGAGTCAGCACCTATGCCAGACCACGGATGTTGCCAGACAAGGGAGTGCCAGATTAGAGAGGTTCAACCTGTATATATAACTGTGTGCAGTGTGGCTGCATTGCAGAATGTTTAGAATGAACTAACTACTACTTTGAAGTTGTATATGGGCCTCTGCCTTGTTAGCTTATACACCTTACCTGTGAGAATAACTATGCCAGAGTAAAGTACCTTTACAATGCTATAACTGTATCCACAGTATGGAGGATGGATTGTACTGCTTTAAGTATACCAATATAGTTAAGTTGTACAATGTGTGTGTAAACAAGGCCTTACAGTAGGGAAACAGGTCAGTGCTGAGCAGCATTCTACTGAACTGGCGTCAGGACTCTTGGTTCCATCTCACACACATTTGTGCTGCTGGCCAAGTCATTTCACCTTTCTGTGTCTCGTTTTACCTCTCTGGAACAAAGGGATAATAATGCCTACTTCATACAGGTGGTGTATTGATTTTGTTGTAAGGTGCTTCAGAAGCCTGCCCTGACGCAGGAGTAAGGCTGCTAACGGTGTGTGTTTGAAGTGTGGGGAGGAGATGCAAGCCACAAACAGAAAGCAATTTAAAATGGGGAGGGGCACCTCACAATTATATCCACAATACCTACCTAGTCAAGTTCCCATTATGAAATGTAAAATTCAGTTCATTCTGTTGCAGGTTCAAATAAACTAGTTTCTTCTCTTTTGTATTCCAAGACTTGCTTCCCATAGTTGTGGGCCATTTTCTCTTATCTATTAATTATAGAGTTTGCTTATTTCATGCTACAATGTAATTTAAGTTCTTCTCAGACTTCTCCCGGAGGAATGCCTAGCTTGAAAAAGAACGCTTTGCAAGGACAGTGTGGTCACTAATTCATCCCTGGAGATGAAGTGGCTAAATAACATGAATGCACCTAATAACCTCAGTTGAAAGGGTCCATACATGAGTCTGGCACTTCATACCTTGGGAGCGCAGGGGTGGAGTTGGGAAGAAATCACATCCAACAGCCAAAAAGGGCATTTTCAAACTGAAAGTGATTGCTGCCTTTTAGTGACAGCTACTTTAACTATGGCCCAGCCATCCTCCTTGTCCCTTGCTCTATATCCCTTAACTACGACCTCCCACCATCTCTCCTGGCCTCTTTCCTGTTTCCCCATTCACTCCCTTGATCCTTTCCTCCCTAACCAGTGTAAGAAATTTCAGATCTGCTGGATAGCTCCATTTTTAACTGAAGGATTCCCAAACCAAACGCACACAAATTTGTCCCTATTAAAGCAAACTACTGAAAGTGATGCAATAGTGCTGCTATGCACTGTTATTGTATGTGCTTGCATGTCACAAATCCAGAAACAGAAGATGAAAGGTTCTCAGTAACGCCATTTTTATTGCAAAGTTCAATTTACAAAGAAAATTCCATTATTCATTCCTGTCCAGGTGTTCAACACCAGTGAAACATGATTCATGCCAGGAAATTCACCCTTCTGTAGAAGTCCCATAAGGTTACAGAAATGTACACAAATATTTCCTAATTTTCCCCCTCCCCCAGACATCTATTTACATTTTCCTTCAGTTTAAATGAACATAACGTACTATCACATTTACTCTGAATGTCTAATACAAACTATGTTAAATAGTTTATACTTATTGCATGTAGAAAAGACATTTCAGAATTAAATCCACCCTGTGTTTTTTTAATCAAATACATCTCATACACAAGGTTATTCAAATATATTTCATAAGAATACACCCCTTTCTGCTCACTGAGTGATTATGTACTGCACAGTGCCTGAATACATTCACTTATGTAAAAAAATAGGTTTGTTTCCCCCTTTGTACCTAAAACAGAATTGAACTTTCAAAGCAATTTAAAATGAAGCAAAATGTTTGCAACAAAGTTCAATAGCTCAAACAAAAGAAACATATTTGCAGGTGGAGAGGCTGACAGCGGTGCTGCCTGAAGTTACAATGGTTTAACGGATTACTACTTAGTGTTTATACAGGGCAAACAAAGCCAGACTTTCAGGGTTCTAGTAAATCATCTCTAGTTTGCAAAACTGAAACCATTAGCAATTCCCGCCCCCTCTTAAATTAGCTTCACGTACACTATAACATTTTCAACTGCACTTAGTCCTTACATCCACTTATCGGGTAATAAACATTAACACACGGGCCAGGTTTTCCTCTGTCTCAGTCCTGGGGTAGTCATTTACACCAGAGAGGAAAACGCAACCAAATCAGAATATTTGACTGGTATAAATGACTAGCCAATGGCTAACAGAATCATACACAATGTGTGACAGCTTATTTTAAACTAATACTGGGAACACAGTACCTGATTTACCTCAGGCTCTGTATCATTTTCTTCAGAAAACAATTTGAATTAAATAAATGCCATTAAACATTACTATTCATTAAGCTATGTGTTATTTCATTACAACAAACTTTATATAGACTCACCTATTGTGTATGTGAAATATACATACTACTCAGTCACTACAATGATTAAAAAATAAACAATGAATAGTTATCTACAGAAATTTCTAATCCAATATAGTAGAACTTTAATTCACACTAATGACTGGATGACCCATTATTGATGACTGAATTCCGCAAATTACCACGTAATCAAATACAATAAAAAGGGCTACTGCCTCCAAAATGTACTATTCTTTTGACAAGTGCAATTTAGTGTTAAATTTGTAATATACTAGTAAAAATATCGAGCAACATCTTATAGAATATTTTGTAAAAGGAATGAAATTTTAGCAATCTGTAGGGCTTGAACAAACTTTGGGGAGCCAAAGACAGCAATAGTTGTACAGAATCTAAACCTCTATTATAAAAACATTACATTTCTGGCCCTTATTGTGTGAAGAGAACCTTCTGAATTTGACCCAGTGCAATACTCTCTTTCCAGTGCCGCTGTTGCTGCTCCGTTTTTCTGGGCAGCAGCAAAGTGAAACTAACAAAATTCTTCTCAGGTTCACTGCTGTTGTTCAGAAGCCTGTAGGAAGCAGTAAGACTGACAAGAATTTCAGTTTCATCCCGCTGATGTTTGGGAAAGCTCTGAACAGAGAGGCAAGCAGTGAAGCTACTCTTTGAGAGGACCATGCAAAAAAGGAGAATTGGTTAAGGGAGCGCAGTGGCCAGCAAGGTGGTGGTAGTGGCAGGGTAGTGGAGCTTTGCATATGTGTGGAAGAGAACACTCCTTTCTAGCATCCAGAGAAGAGTATAGGATGGGAAGGGAGTTTTAAATATATCACATGAAGTAGCCAGAAAGATAAGGATCAAAGGCAGCACCCTGGTAAAAATCCCAGCAGCCTCTCCCTTCCAAGTAGCTGGAGGTGGAAGGCAGATTTCTCACCAGGGCATGGCCCCTAACTGATGCCTCCCTCTCCCTTCTCAAATCTTTCATGTTGGCGTTTAGTTCTCCAGGTAGTAGCTGTCCAATAAAATTGTCAGCTAACAGCACTCATCTTTTTAAACTTTGCTCAGAAGTGAAGTAAGACGACTGGTGGTTTTGTGGAGAAGCAGTGATTAGCATAGTGAATATTAAGTAGGTTATTTTATAGTTATGTACCCATAAGAGCAAATACAGGCACAGCAACATGTGAGATTATAAAAGAACACATTAAACACAGAGTATAGCAAACAGACATGTTGTTGAATTTTATGAATGGCTTCAGAAATCTGGATACAGTTTGACCTGATGGGTTTCCCTCATTTTATTAATAAAATCCATTTCCTATTGGAAAAATGACACTCAATTACAGGGTAATTATTGCATATCTAGAGTGGTTAAAATAATCATCCAAGGCCACTTATAACAGCATAGAAATTACAGCTTATTGCTTAATTAGAAAGATCAGAATAATTTAAAACCTGCTGGCTGCTGCTCATTTTGCTATAACTAAACCATTTTAACTTTCAATATCTTTTAAAGCTTTGCACACATAAGATAGCAATGAAATTTTAGAACTAAAATCCACAAAGGAACATTATTTCTAGTCTCACTGATGTGCAAGGGATTTATGAGGCTCACCACAGATGGGCTTAAATTGTGAACAGGGATCCAGATTTGACTCTTCCCTGATCTGGAATTCTGGTCTGAGCATCAGGCATGTCTTTAACAACAATCCAGAATGTGAAATTACTTGCACTAATTCCATACATGTGATTGAAGAACAGATCCTCTCACCTTTTGTTACCAAAGCCCTTAACTGAACAAAGTTTAGAACTCCTCGAACTAAAGGTCATGAGGAATGCTGAAGAACTCCTTTAACAAGTTAATTCCATATTTACAACCCTCTGCCTAATATAAGGAACAAAATGCACTATTTCCTTGGGTAGCCAGCAGTTTGTTAATAAAATGTACTATAACTCATCCAATCTGAATTTTCAACTACCACCAATTAGCAATAGACAATGTGTGTGCACTCATCTCTTACTGTGGGACCAGGGCAATTACCCTCTCAAATTATGGACTCTTTATTTGTATATTAAGAACATAACAGCCATATTGGGTCAGACCAAAGGTCCATCAAGCCCAGTATCCTGTCTTCTGACAGTGGCCAATGGCCCAAAGGGAATGAACAGACAGGTTATCATCAAGTGATCCATGCCCTGTCACCCAATCCCAGCTTCTGGCAAACAGAAGCTAGGGACACCATCCCTGCCCATCCTGGCTAATAGCCATTAATGGACCTATCTTCCATGAATCTATCTATTAACACAATGGCAACATTTCTACTGAGCATGGTTAATCCACAGAATCCTACAACAAAGGAAACCAAAAATACAATTTCCTAAGTTTAAATTTTAAAAAGCCTCAGGAAAGTGAATGAGGCTTCAAACCAGTTTTATACACACATAACTCCACTGACTCCGGAAGAATTATTCCTTATTTCCTTCGGTGAAGTGCAGATCAGAATCAGGCCCTGTATCTCTCGATATTTTCCCACACCAGATTACTTAAGTGTATGTTGCAGTTATTCTGTTAGACTGAAAATCTAGGTTCTACTCTTACAGTTCATTGAAAACTACTAAGACCATCAGTGTGATGGGGGCAGAGCAAAGGTGAGGAGAGACAGAACAGCCCATGTGAACTACAGCATCTTGGTACAGATTTGATAAAATACATGTGAGACGAATAGACTAAGAAACAGCAAAAGTCACATTCAGTATACCACTGGCTTCTTTGCTGGTCTCATCTCACAGGGAGGAATTTGAGGGGCTTTATCTAGTTAGCATTCAGCAAGAGCCATGAGTAAAGGATGAAAACAAACCCCAAAATTCATAACCAGATCGCAGCATCTCCTCACATTTGAGTGAGTTCAAATTCAGTGTTATGTTCTGGTCCATTTCTACACATGCTATTTTGATAGTGATCCTCTTTAGAAACCCCACAGAATTGCACCGAAAATACTGAGCCTTAAGCTTGACCCGTATGTTTGGAGAACAGTGAGGATTTGGTTAAGATGATAGTGAGAACATATTGATTCAATCAATTCTTGTTTAAAAAAAAAAGTGGCTGCTGTGCTAATGCTTTCTTGTTTCTACTTCCCTTTTACAGCGAAAGGGAGCTAAGGAAACAGCTCTTGAGCTTTTCTGATAAGTGATAGATATGATACTCTTCGAAGAACAACAGATGAGTAATACACTAGATTTGTAAACAGAACAAAGATTTCCAGAAGATACATTTCAGTATCTATAGGGGTTTTAAATAGTGAACTCTCCTTAATGCAGCATTAAGCATTGTCAATTCTTATATACGTTTTAAGATTAGAAACGAACCAGTCTGAACAATTGTTTGAATGACATAACTGTTTAGTCATTTATTCTGTTTTCTCTTTATCAATACATGTTTTCACCCTCCTCTTCCCTTTAAAACTTCCAGCAGACAATTCAAGTACCACAATGTACCTGGAAGCAGAGACTAAGACACTTTCCTTTCAAGTCTTATTTTTCTGTAAGCTTATTAAAAAAAAATCCTTTGTCCCCTCTTAGTGTGCATTATGGCTTAGAGGTAAGAAGGTGCATTGCTTGCTAATTGGCCTATTTTGTGCCTGTTGACTTAATTCAACTAGAATGTAATTTTAAATTAGGTAAATATGTTTCTTTTAACAAAGACCCCAAATTTCCATTTAAAAGTAACACTATTTAGAACAGTTTACTTTGCAATATGGCATTTTCTGTGCTCTAGGTTGAGTGAGATGTCACATCTAGCACAAAAGAAGATTTTCAAAATAAGCAGGTAATCATGTTTGAGATGGTCTTTCAACTACCATGTCTAAGAACAGTCCAAAAGAAATATGGGCTCCCATTCCACCCGAAGGCCAAATTCTGATCTGAGTTTGGTTCCACAAGTTCCTAAGCATCTCCTGAATGGTGCGGAGAACCACCAACTCTCAGACTTCATGTGGGGCTTGGGGCCATCGCATTTGCAGGATCAGACTCTCAGATAGACTGGTTAAACACCTGCTGAAGTCCACAGGAGTGAAAAGGAGTCAGTGTAACAGATCTGAATCAGTCAATTATGAACACAGGAACAAACACTTACTGGCTCCACCACCACTTCTAACATTATGTATATGTGTATTTTGCTAAGGGTAAGTTACTTCACAAAGGACCAAGCCTGAAAAAGCAAGCAGCAAACAAAGTTAGACCAAAAGTCAGAGGTGTGTCAAATATACAAATACAACCTTTAAAACATCCTGCTCAAGTATTCCCTTCTTGAGGGCCAAACAATCATGTAACCATGGCAGGGTGAATGGAAGATAGATACGCACTTTTCAAATTAATACTACACAAGACTGGAGTCTAGTTTTGTTACCATTGAATGCAATGGCAAATTCTCACTGATTTCAACAGGGACAGAATCACATAATAGGCTCTGTGGCTAACTAAAATAAAAAAAGAAGCAAAAACAAGTGTGTGTTAATTTTTGAGAACCAGGAAATACTTTTCATCATCATCTATGCAGCAATAATTATTCCCTGCTAGTTTTATCACCACTTGCAATGAATGCACTTCAGATTTACTTGAGAGCGGTTAAATTCTATTCATGTTAAGGTATGAATCAATTCAGCAAAGAACATGCCAAACTGCCGCCAAGTGTTATGGTTTCTCTTTAATTTCTATCTTCTCTGTACCAGGACCAACAGATCAGATAGGCTTCAGATCAGATTAACATTCACTGAGAAGTTTAATCTGGTTAACATCGGGGTTAGCTGGTTCCAGATAGAAAAATTCCCTTTTGAGTTTCATCCTTCTAAAGTGAGATATCATCAGCTGAGTAAGGTGCCTTCCTGGCTACATTGGAGATGGAAACTTGTATGTAGCACAAGCTCTTGTAGCTGTTTCTAAAGAAGAGATAGTGTCCTTCTGCAGAAGGGAATTTGCCTCTGTCAGAAGTGAACAAACAGACTAAAACAATCACTTAAGAAAATGTAGAACATCAGGGTCTAAAAATACTTCACATTCCTCTGTAGTTGGTTATGCAAAAAAACTACATAATTTGCCTCTCAAAAAACGTCTTCTATTAACCCGAATAAGCCTTTGATTGTTATATCAGGGGTTTGTTTCATTTTAATAAAAAATCTTTCCTTGATATTTATGTTGCCTTGAGTCAAACATTGAAATAAATATTACACAGAGGATACAATATTAAAGCTTACAATCCTATGAATACAATACTGAAAGTGGCCAAGTCTGTTTTTTTTATGCCATACCTCTAAAAGCTGAATGAGACCAACAGAATAGAAAAACTGTTTCAAATGGAAACAGCATCTCTGTACTATAATATCCTAAAATATTTCCTTTTTCTGGCAAATGCTGTCTCTCCATATTTGGAGAAGTAAAACATCATGAAGCCAAGGTAGCCCAACAAAGCTTCTTCACTTTCCCATATTACAATAGAGATTTCCTTCAAAAATGCTGAATGTATAATGTTTATTTTAAAGAGTTGCCCATACACTGAGTTACTGAGTAACTGGCCTCTTTCTTGTGAGCCAACTGGCCTTTGTGGCTTTATTAATGCCCCCATCACCTCACTTAAAGAAAATACAGAGCAGTCAGTTGCATTTTCTTCACTGTTCATCACAGTCTGCTTGTTGATTTTGATCAGAACCCTCTCCCTCTGTCACTCCACAAACTTCAGAAGGCAAGGAAGACTGAGGAATGCAGCTGAAAGTATGAATGCTTTGTGGATCAATCGGTGGGACCAGTGTAAGTGACTCTACGCTCAGTGCATCTGTACTGTCATCGGAGATTAGAGATATTGTAGGCTGTTGTGCAGGAATCAGGCTAGGGGATAGGTTAGCTGTTTCCACTTCAGAGTTCTTTACAGGGTTCTTGCCAGATTTTGAGGCAGCTGAAGAGGTTTCATCAACCATCATCACCTGACTGGAAAAGGTCATGGGAGGCTGTTCAGGAACTGAAGAGTCATCTACTAAAGAAAACATTAGGCAGTAGTTAGCATCTGAGTTGTGCTCAATACACCTGACAAACACCAACAGTATAAAGCTCTTTACTTAAAAAACTCAGGAGGAAACCAAAGATCCATGAAGCAACATGTTTACACATGTACCTTTTGGTTATGTAAATAATGAAATACAGGAAATATTTAACAGAGATGTGAAATGCCAGCTGTAAGCTTTTTGAATTAAGGACAGCTATTAAATACTCTATCTGTAAGTAATTCCTTTGAAATGTGACAGTGTGACATTACTATTATTTCTGGTGGGATGAAGTGGAGGAGAGTAGTGAAAAAAGCTTTCCTAGAATTTAGCATAGATTAGAGCAACCAACATAACCCCACATCAGAAAGTTCTTTGGAAACAGAAAACTGTAGAATTCAAGAAACCTGGTTCTAATGAACCTGTGAAACAATCAAACGTGACAATTCAACCATGGGAGATTAGGAAGGAGAATAATTCTACAGAACCGTTCGGTTAATGCAGATAGGAATGTTTATTCTTCTTGCACTTTTGTTTGCTTGAGCAAACAAAATGAAGGTGGCTAGGAATAATTACACATAATGAGAAGCATTTTAATAACTAAACATTCCTTTACACCTCTTCCTTAAAAATCCTAAATAAGTGATGGAAAAATTGCTAATTTGGCATCAATGGATATTTCAGAGGTGAAAAAACCCCAATTGGTTTATAAGTTTTGTCCTATATTAGAAAATCTCCCAGGTCAGGCCAATATGCATCATTTCAGATTACAGTAACTAACACAAATGGAGTAACACAGGTAACCAGCTACCAGACAGACTATTTACATGGCTCTTCATTTCAGAGACAGCATGTGTAAGTGCACAAGAAAATTCTGCAGTCTGCAGAAAATTCTACAAGGCATTCTAGTGAGTAGAGAGAAAGCCGAGGACTGTTTTTTTTTTTTTTAAACTCCAGAATGACCTTTAAAGACATTTCAGTTTCAATATGAATTCCAGTTAATCCTGTAAGAACAGAAAATATAAACTTAAGGCAAAACACAAGAAAAAAAAACAACAGCAGAGCTTAGAATGGAATGAAAAGATAAGAATGGTCACCCAAGAGAGAGAAAATGAGTGGTTTGGGTGTGGGTGAGAGACATGGTTTTTATTCCTTCCATTACAGAATTCTCATCTTTCTGCTAACAAGACTCCAAACAAATGTGTATTTTCACTTCAGAAACCACTTCATTTCACTTTTGCTGACAGTCTGCGGGCTACAGCTTCTTGTTGGTTTGTTTTTTTTTAAAAAAAAACAAAACAAGATTTATAAATTGTAGCAAAATCTTGGCTCCCACTTTTTCCCCCAAGGGTCACCACTAGCTGTCTTTTGAAAGACAGCGCTGATGCAAAATAACCCTGCAGATTTTTCTTATTAGCCGTAAAAAAGCTTTGGGGAGAATGTGGTAAATGATATTAGAGGAAACGATGTAAGACTTGCATGAAAGACAAAGAATTGCTAAGAAAATGTTGAACATGAATTTTTATTTCTCTGAATTCCAAGGCCATTACTAACATTTAAATAAAGTCCAACCAGTAAGTCTTTTTGTAGTAGTGTAGTTGTTTAAATGTCTGCAGTATTTATTATGATAGTTAAAAAAAATAAGATCCACGACTAAACAAATTTAAAATTTCTATTTTTTTTTTAACTGTAATCTGGGCTTTTGAATATCGTGAAAACACTCACTAAAATTTATTATTCAGACACATTAGTAATTTTGGTAAATGTATGGACACAAATATGCAGCTCTACTGCAGCTCTTCAAAAATTTGTTACATTTTAGTTCTATGCCTGACTGCTTTAATTATTGTCATTTTCCCTTATATAGAAATGTTGGTATAATCCTAAATGCTTTTTTTTAATCCTATGGAGGACAAAGCTTTTTTTTTTTTTTTTTAATTTTTTTTTTTTTTTTCCAATCATATATAATACCTAAATGAATGCTAAAATGTCTCCCACTTTTTATATATAAGGAAAAATAAATGGTTGAAAAATATCTGGGGAACATATCCAGGGCCAACAAATGCAATTTTCTATTCAACACACTGTAAAACAACCTTAGAGGAATGATTAGAAAATGGCACCATAAATATCAGCAAAACAAATTCAACTTGCCCTTGAAATATTTCAGCTGTAGTATTTATAAATAGAAAGTACAGAAATAGAGATCTTCTGTACTGTATTTTTTCTCTAAGTTATATTTATTATTAATGGCTGTAATTTTTCTTTCATCATCTACTTTCCATAACCCATTAGTAGCTCCCTGAACTTCATTTCCTTTACTGTATTGCTATATTTAAGGGTAGCAGTGACAAATTTGCTGCATCCCAGCAGGGTGCCTGACAATGGTAACTATGGATTAGTGAAAAAATAGCCCCTAGTGAGGGCAGACAATGAACAGCAGCATAGGGGTAACTAGTACTAGCATGACAAACGTTTTTGATTTCTCTAATGGATGTCGGTAACTTACATCAGTTTAAAAGGTAAGATCTATGTCTAATTTAAAACACTCCTCCTTACGAGGTATAAAATATTTTAAAAGGCTAGAAAAAAATAATTACATGATCTTACATTATCAGGCAACTGAGTTAATAAGGATCCAAGGGAACAGAGCAAGAGGACCAATTGACATTGAAAATGTGTACTATACAAGGTGTTTATGGTGGATATCAAAGTATCACCTTGATGCAAAAGGATTTCTATGGGTAGCCTCCAGAGGTGTTAACTGAGCTACCGTCCTTCAGTATCATTCTATCAGTGAGAGAATATATTAGTCACCAACTACAAAATGTTTGGAGTTTGAGTTCAGTTCAGGGAAGCATCTGAAGGTTTGAATGCCTATTTATAGCTGATCCAAAACTCTAGAGTCTATGACATGGGCTGGACATTTGGCAAGAATACGTACTCTCACAAGAACTGTGGGAATTCCTGCCCCAGGCCCAGCGGAAAATGCCCTAATGAGGGAATATTCTGCTTCTTTGGAGCTATCTCACAGGATCTCACTCCTGGATGTCAAGCCTCAATCAAATCAATGAGGCACTGAGACGCAAGAGAGAGAGTAACAAAGCAGCTGGTATCTTGAGAGAATAGAATTCTCCCATGTTATTCTGGCACTGCCACCTCTAAGATATTAGTCAGCGTTTCCCCAAATGTGGCAGTTCAATTTGACTTTTGCACAAAAATGGTGAAGGGGGTTTCTTTTTATCTTAACTAGTTCTCTAGTTCCTGGGGTGTGCAGTAACTCGTAGGAACGAGAGTGTGCTGGGCTGATGTGAGAAATTAACATTTGAAAAATATTGGGTAAACTTTTTTCTTATGCAGTTAAGTAATTTCTGATTAGAGTTTGCAAAATAAGGGTTAGATCCCACAAGGTGTTGATTGCCCTTAACTCCCACCAGGTTCAGTGATAAGTGAGGGTGCACAGCACCCCCAGGATTTGCTCAGCAGTTGCAGGATAACACCTAGATTAATTCTACAAAAATGACAGTGTTAAGTGGGGTAATTTGGAAAAAAGAGGCAGAAAGGAGCAGAGCAAGAAAAAAAAAAGTCAGACATGGTCTCTTAATTAAATCATGCAGCAACACTACAAAAGGATAAAAATAAATAACTAAAACACAACTAGGAAACTAAGTGAGAAGAGTATTAATAAAATCTACCAAAAATAAGGGAAGTTGTTTATATATCATCTAACAAAACTGGCAATATTTTTTCTATTTTCATGCCACTACTATAAAGAATACAAAAAGAGACTAGTCTGATCCAAGTAAACACAGTTATTCAGTAATGTCCTGAGGCTAATTTTTCCACTTTCTCATATCCAATGTTAAATTGCCTGGTTGAAGCAAAGACAGAAAAAATAATTCCATAACAACATCTGACTAGATTCTGAGAATTTTTGTAGGAATAGAAAATATGACTGATCAAATCCTGGACAGTCTTTAGCTGAAAGTTTCTCTTTTGCACCTGAGTTACAGTCCTGCAGCTGGACTGGCTAGCTGTTTGCATTCATGCCAATTTAGAAACCCCTGCTTACTGAATTCCACTGGAGCCATAGCTGCCCCTGTTCAAGAGAAGACATGGCTGCTTGAAAGCTGGGACTTGACGTACCTTTTCCAGGCAAAGAGGAGTTTTAATTTTTTTAGCACGATAACCAAGAATAATCAACATGAGAAACCACCAGTTAAAACCTTTTAGAAGTCAATTGTTATATCTACGTATGATGCTCTTAACTAGAATAACCAAATACAAGTGGATGCTATTTTTAAGTTCTATATCTCATGCATATAATAGTAGATAGTCATTCTGTCAGTATGGAAATAGATAATGGCTATGCTCTATTAAATGTTGTGGCCTTTTTAAATCTTATGGAGGAACCTGCCTGCATTGATTTTGCACGAGTTGCGGTTGCAGCTGCTGCTTGAAGACCTAAACCCAGTGTCCACCGTGACTGTCAGCCTCCGACAGACTAAACACCCGCCGTCGTCCTTTCCTGCCAGACCTTACTAGAGGAAAACACAGTGATACATCATACAAAGGCTTTCACAACGAAACAGAAGGGAAACTGGAATGGACACAAAGGATAAATATTAGAGTATCAACAAGAATAAGTGACAGGGACTTATTCATAACTGCTGGTATTCTGAGTGGTATCTTAAGTCACATCAAGAGCCTTGTAAGATAGGAAAATGCTTCTGAAGGTTGTGTGTGTATTTAGTGTTCCTTACAAACTAATTAAAATCATGTTATTTTGTTACCTACGTATTTGGAGATTTACTTATGGTATTTAGGGCCAGATCCTGCAATTCTGACACCAGCTGAACTCTCACTGAAGTTACACTGAGGCAGGATTGGTAGGCTTTTACACTGTAATCTGGCCAGACACGTTAAAAATATGAAACAGAACCAATCTTTTGGAAATGTTGGTGTGCTAGTAATATTCCGATCCTACGGTGGCAATACATTATATGATAGCATGTGCTATTTTGCCAAAGGGATAATATTTTGGACAATCCAATATTGCTACTCAAAGACATGAAACTGAAATATTGCACTTGGATTTTAACAAAGCCAAGGGCAGTATTTTAAAGAGATATCAAGTGACAACCAGCAGTTAAGAAAAGAGAAAGACTGCTTAGCACATAGGTAGGATTCTAGAAAAGAAACTTTAGTTAAACAAAAGTATTTTTATACCTAGTTAACAGAGAGGATTACTAGCATAACAGAATTGAAACACCACCACTGTTAGGTTACTGAATCACAAATGGAAGGGACAGAGGAGGTGTCAGCAAGATGGCATGCATTTTTCTACAGGATCCCAGTGCTCAGAATTTTGGAATATATATTCTCTACAAATCAGAATGCAAATTACTGTAACTCAGCAACAAAGGACTATCCTTTCCATTTTAATCCATTCACTTCCAAAGCAACTTATGCCCCAACTAGGAGCGCAGTATCCTGTAAATGGCATACAAGAAGGGAAAAACCTCCTGAAACCCCAAACGCTCATTACTTAGCGCTGGCTTATATATCCTGTTATCATCCCTTAAATATTTTCTTAAAGCAAGATCAAACCAGCTGCATTTTATGACTTGACAGTTTTAAAAATACTCAGTAAAATATGGTGTAACAATGATTATATACTGTAGGCTAGCATACGAATTCTACAGAAGTATAAAGCTTCCCTATCCCATTTACTATACACATATTAGCACATTTAATAATACATTTTTCCGTTACTGACAGCAAACGGGCTACACTGTAAGCTCAAAAAGCACAGTGGCGAAGATATGACTACCAGGAGAATGTTTTCATCTTATACACAGCAACTGTTCACATGGGCATATTACTTCAAGGAAGTATAACACCTGCTAGCAATGCATCTGACTTGTTTTGACTGTATTGTTTGCTCTTTCCCTCTAGGGACTTTCCTTTCTTCCAGTACACAACAACTTCTGCTTTTTCACTTCTAAGGAACAATCAGAGATATTGCAAGAGCTACATTTAACCCAGGGGTGGGCAAACTGCATCCGACCCTCCAGATGTTTTAACCTGGCCCTCAAGCTCCCGCCAGGGAGTGGAGTCACAGGCTTGCCCTGCTCCATATGGGCTGTGGCTTCCGGAAGCAGCAGCAGCATGTCCCCCCTCCAGCTCCTATGTGTAGGGGCAGCCAGGGGGCTCCGCATGCTGCCCCCACCCTAAGCACCATCCCCGCAGCTCCCACTGGCCGGGAACCATGGCCAATGGGAGCTGCAGGGGCAGCACCTGCGGACCGGGCAGTGCGCAGAGCCGCCTGGCCGCACCTCTGTGTAGGAACCGGAGGAGGGACATGCCGCTGCTTCCAGGAGCTGCTTGAGGTAAGCAACACCAAGATCCTGCACTCCTGACCCCCTCCCATGCCCCAATCTCCTGCCCCAGCCCTGATCCCCCTCCTGCCCTCCGAACAACTCGGTCCCAGCCCAGAGCACCCTCATACACCCCAAACCTCTCATCCCCAGCTCCACCCCAGAACCTGCACCCCCCAGCCAGAGCCCTCACCCTCTCCTGCACCCCAAACCCCAATTTTGTGAGAATTCATGGTCCACCATACAATTTCCATACCCAGATGTGGCCCTCGGGCCCAAAAGTTTGCTCACCCCCGATTTAACCCCACAATTTTCTACACAAGGACTTAAAGGTTGCTATAACTTTAAAAGTCTATGTCATGGAATATAACATTAACTATCAGTGTGTCTAGCAGCATTAAGAGCTGGAAAAAGCTTAATTTATTCACAGAAAAGTAGATAAATAACCACTGTCCTCTCCCAGTGACTGAAATGTAGTAGGCATGTAATATACAAAACATTTAGTGACGTCCCTCGTGAAGGAAAATACCATGGTTCTGTTTGATGTAAACAGAAGTGGTAGCAAATAACTTTCATTGTATATTAAAAGTTTCTATAATGTCAGAAGTCTATTGCATCCACTGTTTGCTTTTCCAGAGCACGCCAATCAGATTCCATGTTTTTTAAAATCTCTGCCTCTGGCAATGAGTACAGTTTGGAAGCTGAACTAAAAGTTTCACTTCATATACTGCAATTCTGGATAAGTGCTATAATTGGACAGGTGGGGGATTTCTAGTTTATTGTGTAACTTTCAGTAATTTGGGCACATTACGCAAGTGTCCTGTTGGAAAATGCCTTTAACAGCTATTCAATGGGATAAAAATTTCCCAAGTATAATATATTGGAAATGTAGATTAACCATCAAAAAAGAGTCAGCATCAATAGTGTGCAGAATTAAAAAAAAATGGACTTTTTATGAAAGATTATGGAAAAAATCAGTAGCCTTTCAAACTTAGTTTTTAAAACAGCAAAACCAATTATATGTGTATCAGCATATTTTTTTCCTAATGCCTTATTTTAAAAATGTTATAGCAGCCTTTACAAATAGGAATGGAATGAAACTTAAATAAGATCACTATGTGCAACAGAGATGAGCCAGATGCAGTATAAACAGATTGCAGGTATCCTGCAAACCTACCCTTATGTGAATCAACTCTGAGAAAAAACAGTTGTAGTGACCTTTCTCCTGGAATTGCTGCTCCTAGAAGGGGTAACTTCCTGGAAGGGCGCTATTGTTTCTACAAATCAGGGTAAATCAATGCATTGCTTTTAAGAGTACAAATTTCAGAGGCAGCACTTCCAGAAGTGAGGGCATTGATAATGATTCCACAAAGCTATTCAGGGGAAGATTAAGAGTCAAAATACCTTACACCCAGAACCCTGGAACTTTAGAATCTCCTCCTGTCTTGCAGGGTTATTCAGTGAAACTCAATGAGAGCCTGTTTTTTTTTTTTTTAAATTAAGTATTTCTTCCTGCAGAACAGTAGAATTTTATGACTGTGAACTAACCAGAACATGGGTTATGTTTAATGTGGGTAGCTCACTCAATCTAAGTGATTTAGTAGAATTCCAAAGTGCAGACACTGAAAAACAGTGTAGTTGTAACCATGTCAGTCCTAGGATATTAGCAACGTGAAGTAGGTGAACTAATGTCTTTTATTGTATTAACTTCTGTTGGTTAGAGAGGCAAGTTTTTCAGCCTGAAGAAGAGCGCTGTGTGGCTTGAAAGTTTGTCTCTTACCAACAGAAGTTGGTCCACTAAAAAACATTACCTCAACCATCTTGACACTGAAAAACAAACATTTCAAAACCTTACTCTGATATCTGTAGTCAACAATGAAAAGCCCCACCTGACTGAGCACTTTAAATTATGGGATTAAAATAAATAAAAGTTTACTGGAAACAGCACACTGTATGAATAGATTTTGGAAAATTGTAACTATGCCATTGGCTATAAACTATCATCTTCTCATATTATTACATAGGGAAATATCTGCTTTGGATTAACTGAATTGTTCATGGATGTCACGGCTGGTCACAAATAAAAGACATCTGCCTGGAATAAGTAATATGACTCAAGGCAGGAATTCAGATACTTGAGTTTGGGTGACCACGTGTAACCAGAAACCATTGTTTAATAGTATAAAATAAGGAAGTACTATATGAATGAAAAATGCTTTGTCTTGCTGTAGAAGGATTCCTTCTGACAGTGGTAGAAGACCTAAATTCAGACTCTTTGGGTCTTCTCTTTTCGTCTGTACAGCAAACAGCACAATGGGGCCTCTGGACACTACTGTAATATGTGTAACAAAAATTAATGTACGGTTCTTTTTTTCTCAGCCATCATTGACAAGAGTCAGATTGCACATTTACTTATGCCAGCTCATGGCCACACTAAAGATTCAACTACAGCATGTAGACATTAGATGGAGTTTTTGGGTCGCATTCTCCTCAGCTATATAAGCATGTTTTCTATCTATATAAATCTTGCATATGAGGCCATTTCAGACTGGAGCTTTTGAAAATCCTACCATCTCTTCATTCCCTCAATCCCTACATACTTCTCTCTCTTTTGATAGATCCAATTTCAGTGATCACCAGCGAACAAGGACTGTAACACTCAGAAATGATAAATGTCTACAAGGTCATTTCAAAACTCTGAGCAAGTTACTAAAAGATGAGTTTTAGTTTAGTACTTTGAATTTCATATTTTGTTTTATATCAAAATGGCGATGCAATGTATCTCTACATGTTGTAGAGAGAGGTGGGGAAAAGGATTATATAGACAATGATTTTTTGTGACTAATGACAGAGTATTTTCATCTCTGACAAGAAGGTTATGTCCTCAGTCTTTCAGATGAGGACTTTTCAAAGTGTATGCCTTAACCTCCAGTTAGGATGACTGTAGGGTGCTCTACATAGGGTTACACTCAATCTTAAAATGATGTAGGATGCTGCAGCCCACTTAAGTGGTACTTCTAGCAGGGAGAATGATCACCCTGTGCTACATGATCTGTACTGATCACCAAGTTGTTTCTTGGTAAAGTTTATGTTTTGATTTTGACCTATAAAGCCCTAAGTGCTTTGGATCCTGGCGACCTTAGAGACAGCATTACTCACCAGGTGACTACAAAGGTCATGATCGTCAGAGATAATGGAGTTTACAGCTTCTTGGATAATGGCTGGCAGCAGGCATTTTCAGAAGGGATCTTAGACTCTATCTCACTTCCCTCCTTGACAGAATAGAGTCCAATCAGTTAAATGTATGAGAATTATGCAATCCCCCAGAGATTTTATTTGTGGCAGACAGAGAGCCTCTTGGATTTTGATAAAAACACTTGACAGCATTTTATAAATACCCAGAAGCTTGAGAAGTGATTTTAGTCAGAACTAGTCATCTCAAAACTAGGCTTTTTTTTTTTTGGTGTCCATTTCTTTATAGAGTGATAGTTGAATGGACCTTCACTTTCTGACCATGTGGTAATTAAGGACAATCAGACACTGAAAAATTAAGCAAAATTTAAGATGTGGCTTAAGGGCAAGTATGCAGGGTATGTACCTCACGACTGAGTAGCTATGTAAACACACAATATTATCATCTTTTACAAAGTTATATACTTTCTGACGATTTTTTAATGCCACTTTATTGGTACTGGAGTACATAGTACTTCATGCAACTTAACTCATCCTGCTTCTGAAATGTTAATATAAGGTTGATGTTACCACATTTTTTAGTGTTTACTAATTGGTTTAGAATTTCATAAGTGTGGATCATGGAATGCTTGTCAAAACCATAAAAAAAAAAATCTCATTTTTAGAACACAGCCCCCTGCAATAAATTTAAATAGGTCTCTCTCAGGCTCCCCAAGGATGGTAACAATAGAATGCCTATGAGTTAAGATCAGAAAATGAAATGGCCACTCAGAATGGTAATCAGAATTGCAGGTGACTATCCACATTTCAAGCCTGGGAATCGCTGTCCACCTTGATTGTTTTTTAAAAAATTAGTCACCTCAATTTTCAAAACCAAAACTGGTTAGAGTGGAGCAGGTGCACAATGGAAGCATTTCAAGGAGAATCTGCTGCAGAATGACTTTCCTGCCTTGCCCCCAACTGTGTCTCAGCAGCTCTCTGATTCATGTATGTCAATGAATGGATTGATATAATGAAAGTTCAGAATAAATGCCAGTACGGGATGTTCAACAAATACTTCACAAATAAAGGAAGAATGGAAAAGGAAGTCCTAACTGGGATTGCAAAAAGGAATCTCATTGTAAATATTCACATTAGGCACTTTTGCATAATGGCACCACCGTGGTTTGCTGTGTAAAAAACTTTTGAAAGCAAGTTACTATTGTCAGTCAGCATACGTGCCAACTTCCTCTCCCCCAGTGGAATGCATGTATTTGAGTCTCCTCAAATGTCTGTTTAACCAAAACTCCACATTAATCATGGCCCAACTTTTACCATGTAACAATCTAGAGACAACATGTGCTGAAACAGATCATGTTTGCCCTATAGATACAATACAAATATAACTGTCAGTTTTAAATATAAAAAAGTGAGTCATTTTATTTTTAAAAATAAAATGGCACAACCACAAGAAGTGGTGTGTGAACAAAACCATTCAGCTGCATAAAGTTACACTGAGTGCAGAATCTCACACTTATTCACAGGGGCTCCAGCTGAGCTATAAATCTGCCATATTATAATTCCAGGTAAAACAAACTAGAGCAGACAACCTGCTAGCAGACAAAGAGAAAGCAGGTAAAGGTGCATCTTTCAACGAGCATTTAAATCAACACTGACAATAGTAAAGTATCCACAGACAGCTGAAAAGATCTTCACAATCTCTTTTGCAAAACCATCCAGCATAGTAAAAAAGGTCTGAAACATGACTTACAATTTAATCCAATAAGCATTTATAAAATAAACTAGTGTGCATGCTGGATGCCAAGGCTGAAAACTGTGATTTACCTGATGGACTGTGTGCTGCAGAGGGAGTGGAAGTTGAGCTGGCAGTAACTGAATCACAATGTCCAGTACTCCCACTGCCACTGGAAGAAGGAGATGGTGATGAAAGCGGTGATGGATTGGGCTGGTTTATACACTGGGCTACTGCAAAACCTACAAGACAAGACAATGAAATTTAATAACAGAAATAATTCAAGTTGGACAGTATGGTAAGGGCAGATTGGGAAAGGGTGAGAGGCACAACAGTGCCTCACATTAGTGCTGATTCAATTCACTGACTGAAAGCAGCTACCTAAAGGTCACTTGCACCTGAGAGGGCTGAGAAGCAAAGCGACACCTAACTGAAAAGTGTTACTTAAACTTGCAGGTGGATGATGGAAGAAGGATGCAGAGATGCTTGGTAAGAGGCACAAAATCAATTTGTGAAACAAAATGGACAGTAATCCAATCCATGCTTGAAAGCTATTGTCAATTTTCAGCAAATACTGGGGGGCACAGATCAGCGTTCACGTCGCACTCCCTGTCGGTACCCGAACCGGCCCAAGCCGAGGAAGCTAACGATCCAACCAGCGGACCAAATTCCAGGTGATGAATCCTGATCACATGCTCCCTGAGGCACGTTGCGCACAGGCTAAGTAGTAGTAAATGCTGGCTTCAATAAATTCAAAGATGACCTGCCAAAAAGAGAGCTTTATTAAGGTTACACTGGAGACAGCTGTCTCTTTGTGAGGCTGAAAACCTGTATAGCACTTCAGTGGAAAATCACCACCCTTGGGGACTATTATCAAACCAAATGCTGACAGATGTTTTTCCAGCTGTTTCAGAGATTTTCCCAAGTCAGAATACAGCAGAGTACTATATAATATCTGATCTTCTCAATTAACAATACTTTTAACCCCCTATTCAAGAAATGTAGTGTACAGATTCTGTTATCAAAAAGAACGAGGAGTACTTGTGGCACCTTAGAGACTAACAAATTTATTTGGGCATAAGCTTTCGTGGGCTAAAACCCACTTCATCGGATGCATGCAGTGGAAAATACAGTAGGAAGATATACACACACATATATATACACACACACACACCCCTCTACCCTGATATAACGCGACCCGATCTAACATGAATTCGGATATAACACGGTAAAGCAGTGCTCCGGGGGGACAGGGCTGCGCACTCCGGCGGATCAAAGCAAGTTCGATATAACGCGGTTTCACCTATAACGCGGTAAGATTTTTTGGCTCCTGAGGACAGCGTTATATCAGGGTAGAGGTGTGTATACACACACACACACACACACACACACACAGAGAGAACATGAAAAAATGAGTGTTGCCATACCAACTCTAACGAGACTAATCAATTATGGTGGGCTATTGCTATATAATTAGGCAGGACAAAAGTATTTGAAGAGCAACTAGCAAAAGAGACAAACTAACAGCAACCTTTTTTTTTTAAATTAAACAGTAATAAATCACCTGAACCAGATGGTATTTACTCAAGTGTTCTGAAGGAATTCAAATATGAAATTATGAAACTACTAACTGCAGTATATAACCTATCATTTAAATTAGCTTCTGTACAAGATGACTGGAGGATAGCTAATGTAATGCCAATTTTTAAAAAAGGGGCTCCAAAGGGTGATCCTAGTAATTACAGGCCGGTAAACCTAACTTAAGTACCAGGCAAATTAGTTGAAACTATAGTAAATAAACAGAATTATCAGTCACATAGATGAACACAATATGTTGGAGGAAAAGTCAACAGATTTTCTGAAGGGAAATTATACCTTGCCAAGCTATCAGAATTCTTTGAGCGTGTCAACAAACATGTGGACAAGAATGATCCAGTTGAGATCACATACTTGGACTTTCAGAAAGCCTTTGACAATGTCCCTCACCAAAGGCTCTGAAGTAAAGTAAGGAGTTATGGGATAAGAGGGAAAATCCTCTCATGGATCTGTAACCGGTTAATAGATAGGAAATAAAGGGTAGGAATAAAAGGTCAGTTTTCACAAGGCGGAGAGGTAAATAGTGGGGTCCCCCAAGGATCTGTACTGGGACCAGTGCAGTAAATGATCTGAAGAAGGGGTAAATAGTAAGGTAGCAAAGTATGCAGATGATACAATATTACTCAAGGTAATTAAGTCTAAAACTGACAGTGAAGAGTTACAAAGGGATCTTACAAAACTGGGTGATTGAATTTCATCTGCCATTTTGTTGCCCTGTGTTGATAAATGCAAAGTAATGCACACTGGAAAACACAATTCCAACTATACGTACAAAATGATGAGCTCTAAATTAGCTGTTACCACTCAAGAAAGATCTTGGTGTCATTGTGGACAGTTCTCTGAAAACATCTGCTCAGCATGCAGCAGCAGTCAAAAAAGCGAACAGAATGCTAGGAACCATTAGGAAACAGGGCCGGCTCCAGGCACCAGCGCAGGAAGCAGGTGCTTGGGGCGGCCAATGGGAAGGGGCAGCACGTCCGGGTCTTCGGTAGCAAGTCCCTCAGTCCCTCTTGGAGGGAAGGACCGGACGACGAATTGCCGCTGAAGAATGAAGCGGCGCGGTAGAGCTGCTGCCGAATGCGGCTTTATCTTTTTTTTTTCCCCTCTTCGCCGCTTGGGGCGGCAAAAGAGCTGGAGCCGGCCGTTAGGAAAGGGATAGATAATAAGGCTGAAAATATGACAATGCCGTTATATAAATCAATGGTACATCCACACCTTGAATACTGTGTGCAGTTCTGGTTGCCGCATCTCAAAAAAAGACATATTAGAGTTGAAACACATACAGAGACTGGGAGTGTTCATCTTAGAAAAGAGACAGCTAAGGGGGGATATGTTAGAGGTCTATAAAATCATGAATGGTGTTGAGAAAAAGTATTATTTACTCTTTCACACAGTACAAGATCCTGGGGTCACCCAACAAAATGCATAGGTTTAAAACAAACATAAGGAAGTACTTCTTCATACAATGTACAGTCAACTTGCGTAACTCATTGCCAGGGGATGTTGTGAAGGACAAAAGTATACCTGAGTTACAAAAAGATTAGATAAGTCCATGGAGGAAAGATCCTTCAATGGTTATAAGCCAAGATTATCAGGGATGCAACCCCCTGCTCTGAGGCTACGTCTTCACTACAGGGGGGGGTGTGTCGATTTAAGATACGCAAATTCAGCTACACGAATAGCGTAGCTGAATTCGACGTATCGCAGCCGACTTACCCCGCTGTGAGGACGGCGGCAAAATCGACCTCCGCGGCTTCCCGTCGACGGCTCTTACTCCCACCTTCGCTGGTGGAGTAAGAGCGTCGATTCGGGGATCGATTGTCGCGTCCTGACGGGACGCGATAAATCGATCCCCGAGAGGTCGATTTCTACCCGCCAATTCAGGCGGGTAGTGTAGACCTGCCCTGAGTGTTCCTAAACCTCTGACTACTAGAAGCTACGCCTGGATGACAGGGGATGGATCATTTGATAATTGCTCTTTTCTGTTCATTCTCTCTGAAGCATCTGGCCACAGTCATAAGACAGGATACTAGGCTATGATGGACCCTTGGTCTGACCCAGTATGGCCATTCTTATGTTCTTATGACTATTAGTAAAACCGGACAGTCTCCCATTTTCCTTCTACCCAAAACACAGTGTTTTGTGGCTCTTTACAAGGGACAGGGCACATTGAGTGGCAGTTCTTTTCAGGTGCTTAGGAAGATTTTTTTTAGTTGGTATTATAGCAATCCCTGTGCATTCTTTTTGCCTCACACATCACTGCAAGAGTCATTTACTGACTACAGGAGTAATAGTGATGAAGGAAGATACACAACACAATAGCTCAATCTTCACCCCTTTAAGGCTGGGTTTCAGTATTCCCACGTTAGTGATGGGGAAACAGAAGTCCAGGCCATTTTCAAAACTAACCATTATTTTTGGGTACCCAACTTTTGACACCCAAAACAAAATTTGCAGACATACTGAGCACCTGCAGCATGAACTGACATCTGATGAAACTGTAGGTACTGAAAATCAGGCCCCTCCTGTCTCAAACCGAGCATCCAAAGACTGAGGTATCCATAACGAACGGACACTTTTGAAAATTTTAGCTTGAGTGATTTGCCCAAGGCCACAATACAACTCTGCAGCAAAGCCAGGGTTAGAAATTATGAGTTCTTGATATCTCCAAATCCTCTAGATCAGAAAGAAAAATTGTTCCTGTCTTTAGAAGTTTGCATAATACTGAAAAGGAATTTCATTTTTATATACAGAGGTAGTGCCATAAACTTAAGTACAACAGACTTTCAGCCTTTTGGCTACTAGTCTTCTGATGCAACAACTGTACTGTCATCCATTCATATTTCAATGAAATCAAGTGAACATTAGGATGTATCTGCTAAATTCACCAGGACTGCCAGTGTGTTTTACTTGGATGTACCTGACCATTCATCAGCACTAAACAGTTAACAGATTTAGCTCTCACTGATGAAACAGTGACTGAACCTCACAACTTGGTACAAGGGTTTGACAACAAATGTGTTTATTAACTTTAACATCTTGAACTCTCTAGATCAGTGTTTTCCAAACTTAGGACGCCGCTTGTGTAGGGAAAGCCCCTGGCGGGCCGGGCCGGTTTGTTTACCTGCTGCGTCCGCAGGTTCAGCCAATCGCGGCTCCCACTGGCTGCGGTTCGCTGCTCCAGGCCAATGGGAGCTGCTGGAAGGGACGTACTGGCCGCCGCTTCCAGCAACTCCCATTGGCCAGTGGGAGCCGCGATCGGCCGGGGCAGGTAAACAAACCGGCCCGGCCCACCAGGGGCTTTCCCTACAACAAGCAGCGTCCCAAGTTTGGGAAACAC
>NW_020664444.1:22982875-23019727 GCF_002925995.2 Terrapene triunguis
GCTGGAAGGGACGTACTGGCCGCCGCTTCCAGCAACTCCCATTGGCCAGTGGGAGCCGCGATCGGCCGGGGCAGGTAAACAAACCGGCCCGGCCCACCAGGGGCTTTCCCTACAACAAGCAGCGTCCCAAGTTTGGGAAACACTGCTCTAGATTGTTGGACTTCCAGATTATCTTAAGATGCTATTACACAAATACAAAGCATACTAGCTGATCTATGAGTATATCAATATTCATAAACTTCTGGTATGACTCACTCTCACTACAGATTTAATTAACAATTTGTGGGATCCCTTGATTAGGACAGTATTTTATTATGACAACTATTGGATAGTTATTGGGTGAGGACTATTATTGTCTATCACTGATTGGGTGTAGAGTGATGTATTGTGTGTGGGCTTGTTTATAAAAAGGTAAGCTTAGTGATTCTTTCTGTTAAAATGTAGCCATCCAATTTCAATTCAAATTGATAGTCCAATGCAGATGATGCTACTTCTGTGGAGTTCAGAATTTTACTAACAAAGATTTCCAAAGGTCATTAAAAGAGTATACTAGTTAGTAGGAGCATCACCTAGATATGCTAGTTTTAGAATGCTGCCTTAAGAGAAGCTGTTCAGATATGGTCTATTGCTTGTCTGCATGAATGTCCTTGTGTGATGGCGGTATTTTGCAAACTCACAAGGGGGCAAGGATTTCACTAATGCAGAAATAGATGCTCTAACAATGGTCAACCAACATAAAGCTACAAGAGCCATTTTTCTTCAAAGGCAGATGGCATTGCAGCTATATACAAGTGTTCAGCTAATGTCATTGTTTCCTCAGCTCCAGCATCTATAATTAAGGGGATTTATACATTTTAAAGGACAGAAAGGATTGTTAGACCTCCTGCACAAATCAGGCCACAGCATTGCACCAATAATATTTGCTGTGGAGGGATCTGTTCTTTCCTACTATGCAAAGGAACACAGGTATTGTATTCTGAGATTGCTTGACCTGATTTGTTCAGAAGGGTGGACAACCGTGTTTGTTTCTCCACTTCCAACTCTTCAGAATGACTTGCATGAAATTGATTATGAAACAGTTCTATGCGACAGCCACACTTCTGCTGAATAGGTTGAAAGAATGAAGAATCCTTTTCTGCAGGGTGATGCAAAAGATTTCAGTTCAAGCCCATAATTCTACTGTGCAGTTTTTAAAGGGATAAGTATATGCTCATTATTAAGCAAAAGCTTATTCACTCTTCATGCCAACTCAGTATCAAAATACTGCCATCTTGTCCGTTTCTAATTCCTATGCTCACACAACTATAATTTATCTGAAACTTCATATTGGTCAGCTCTCATTCCAATGCTCAGTCCATCCCACACCAATTGTTTTATAAATATTCTCAAATATTTTGTCCAGTCCAGATTTGAATGACTAGTAATGGGGCTTCCACTACTTCCTCATTCCCTATAGTCTGATACAAGAGATTTAGGGATTTTTTTCTGTTATTCAGAAAATGTGATGTGTACTGTTTCCCAGCAACGTGTACGCTGAATGCTATACACAGGAACTACCAAGCAATAGTTGCCAGGAGTATCTATGATTCTAAGAAATCCCCAAAAGATTATTGTACTCCCAGAAATCCCACAAAGGCCATTTGGTACAACCAGTTGTACCCAGACCTCTCAAGCCCTGGACTCTGAAATGAGAGTCAGCGACCCTCAGCATAAAGGACAACACACCTTGAAATGAGGGACATCAAATTTTTATTGAACACACAGTTTTATTAAAAAATATATAAGCATGCAAATAGCTGGGAACTTGTTTTAATGAAACTAAACAATGATTCTGTGTACTAAAAGCATGGTTTTTGTAGAACCTCTATTAACACTAAAATAAAAAGTCAGTTTGTTCTAACACAACACTATTGTTGTACTCTGGGGTTGCTTTTTTGCCAACCCCAACACTTCCTTCACTCATGATTTCCGCTTATCATAACAGAAATCAGTGTTAAGTGTTTTAATGTTGAGTCTCAGCTCAGTTTTAACCTTTGGTCACAATGCTGAAAGCATGTTCAGGGTCAACATTTGAGTGGGGCAAACACAAGCCAGTCATTACAAGTCTCTCAAAAAGCTTTATTTCCCCACAAGCTGCATCCATTCTTTTAAGCACAGCACTCCAGAGTCTGCCTGCCTCTACTGGTTCTTGTAGAAGATCAGCTATAACTTGGAGCGGATACACTGAAAACTGATCCATATGCTGACTGGCTTCTTCAGCATTACTTGTAATCTCTAATGTGGCAGCAGATCAGACATAGCTTTGGCTGAGTTTTTTTAACAGCTGATCTCTTAAGGGGAATTTCTAAGTAACGTTACCTAGTACCATGCCATTAAATAATGCAGTCTTTTATATGTTCACTTCAACAGAAGTTCCAAAGCATCTTCATGCTGAAGCTTGTTATATTCAATGGCTCAGTGTCGATGAAGAGAGCATACTCTTTTAGTAGTTGATACCTTTAGGAGCTTGAAGAGAAGTGACAGTATACATCAGAAATAAGTTCCTCAGCAGGTACTGCAAGTTTTATTTTGGATTTGCTGTAGATATTTGCTACATGGCAGAGTCAGCCCATGTTGACTCTGTTTTGCTTGATTTGTTTCAGCCTGAACAGCACCAAGTTATTTCTCCCAGTCATTGATGCCACATTGTCTGATATCATCCTGGATTACAGTAAAGTCACATCCACAGATATTGCAGAAATCAAATATTTGTCCACATCAACTATCAGTGATCCAGGAGAATTCTTTGTACCAGCTGTTCTACAATGTGGAATACCTCTTCTGTGTCTTCTCCAGGGGACTTCCATTGACATCTTTTGTGTTTCTTTTTTCTCTTCTCTGCTGTGGCGACCTGAGGGCTTGAATGGCAGTCCTTGCTGTTCACGTTTATGCTAAAATAACGGTATGAAAACATCCAAAATGAAGAAAATGGGATAAATGCAGCAGAACTCCAGAAACACCAGTAATCTTGCAACTTGTATATGGCCTTTATGTCTGAACTACCAGCCATGGTTCTCTTAAGATGCTAAAGTGAAAATTATGCAAGCTCTTGTCACTTTAGAGACTGGTACTTGGCTATAGCTGTTTACCTTCACATATTTGCCTTGCTCCACCTACTTGTGCAAACATGGCAGTGACTGGCTGTGGGTGTAAGACATGACGACATCACGCACCAAGATGTACAGCTCAGAACCAGAAAAACTTGCAAACTAGATGAATATGGACTTTGAAATGGCAATGCGGGACAAATTTAAAAATTGGCCAGATGTGGGATGTCCTGCACCATATGAGAGGTATGGCTGCACTGACTTAGTTTAAGTGCATAAAGTGGACGTACCCCTAAACTCCTACTCAATAAATCATAAAGGTTGTTCTGAATTAGGAAAATACCA
The DNA here is from genome assembly GCF_002925995.2 of Terrapene triunguis. Lineage (NCBI taxonomy): Eukaryota > Metazoa > Chordata > Testudines > Emydidae > Terrapene > Terrapene triunguis. The sequence goes on from NW_020664444.1 coordinate 22,986,307, forward strand.
AGGAAGTTTTGAATAAAGAACTTTAATACAAAAGCTGGAAAGTTGAAAATGTGGTATTCTTGCTATACTATAGTCCCAGTTAAAGCACTAATACACACACAATGAAATACTTGCTCACTGTAAATAACTAAGCGTAGTAAGAACCCACTGTAGATTACTCTGACAAATCATTTAGAATTTGGAACCCTTAAATTATTTTTTAAAAAGTCACATGATATTTTAATCACTGAATAATGTCATTTTCTAACCTATTTTCATAAAGATCCAGTGAAGTGATATCCACATGATGTCATGTATCTAGAGTACTCCTGCTGCTGCCTTTTTTTTTTTAAAGCACCAGATCTAGATAACACAACATTTAACACAAAGTCAATACAGACTGGTTTTCAAAGGTGCCGAATATCTCTTGTTCCTAGTGATTGCAGTGGGATTTGTGGATGCTCAGCACTTAAGAAAATCTGGCCATTAGCAAATAAAGGAAAAGGTATTTCAGCTTGCTGTTCAGTACATAGTCCCACATAATGGGATAGGGTAGAAAACATAACATAACTTTGCTTCTACAACTCACGTACACCTCCACTATAGTATCCTTCCTTTCCCATCTCACTCTATTATATGACATTCAATCGCCGCTCTGTAAATGTCTCCAGAACAATTTGTAACAGATGAATATTCAATCTAATGTTTCAGAAAGATTATTTGTTAAAAACACTGACCAAGTGCTTGCTGTGGTACAAGACACAAAACTGAGGCAATGCAGAAGACCAAACCTTACAGGAAAACAACTTTGGTTTTGGTTGGCTTGGTTGACTTCTGTAAGCATTATGAAAGGGAGTCTTAAGGATGGGGAGGGCAGAAGCAAGTTTCCTCAATATTTAGCTAAACCTGCTTCTTGGCATGGCAGGCTCCCCTGAGGACTAGTCAGGTTTCCTTGGAAACCTATCCACAAAGTCATTGCTAGTTGAACCAGCAGTCATTCCTACTCTCATGGGCAATAGGCATTGCAGCTGTAGAGATTTATTTCCAGTTAACAGCAGCTTAGCTCTTGGAGAAATGTTACCATGGGGAAAGAGGAAGCAAAGTGGAACTATGCAGTTGCTCATCTGAAGGTGACTCAGTGTCTGTTGGTTAGGGACACAATCTCCTGCCATTATGGTGGCATGTATCGGGGGGGAGGCGGGGAAATGTGGAGTAACTTCCTGCTCCTTAATACCACAGCAAGAGGTGCCTTATAAAAAAACATGAGATAGAGCAGGTTGCTTAGATCAGTGATTCTCAACCAGGGTTAAGTGTACCCCTGACGGTACTCAGAGGTCTTCCGGGGGTACATCAACTCATCTAAATATTTGCCTAGTTTTACAACAGGCTACATAAAAGCACAGCGAAGTCAGTACAAATACAAATTTCATAGACAATGATTTGTTTATACTGCTCTATACACTACATAAGAATATAAGAATGGCCATCCTGGGTCAGACCAAAGGTCCATCTAGCCCAGTATCATGTCTTCTGACAGTGGCCAATGCCAGGTGCCCCAGAGGGAATGAACAGAACAGGTAATCATCAAGTGATCCATCCTCTGTCACCCATTCCCAGCTTCTGGCAAACAGAGCCTAGAGACACCATCCCTGCCCATCCTGGCTAATAGCCATTGATGGATCTATTCTCCATGAATTTATACTATACACTGAAATGTGAGTATAATATTTATAATTATAAAATAAATCAATTGGAATATATGGTAAAAATGAGAAAGTAAGCAATTTTTCCGTAATAGCGTGCTGTGGGGTAGAGGGATATCTCAGTGATTTGAGCATTGGCCTGCTAAACCCAGGGTTGTGAGCTCAATCCTTGAGGGGGCCATTTAGGGATCTGGGGCAAAAATCTGTCTGGGGATTGGTCCTGCTTTGAGCAGGGGGTTGGACTAGATGACCGCCTGAGGTCCCTTTCAAACTGATATTCTATGATTCTATGTTGTATTTTCTTATGTCTGATTTTGTAAGTTTTTAAGTGAGGTGAAACTTGGGGGAGGGGGGGTACACAAGACAAATCAGACTCTTGAAAGGGGTCCAGTAGTCTGGAAAGGTTGAGAGCCACTGTTTTAGCTTGATGACAGAATGGAAACCAGAAGTTTTCTAGCCCCTATGTGTATTTTCATATGGTAAGCTTGTGGCCCTTTGCATGGAAAGGTGTACTGTACCCAGGCACTTTAATCATTTGTAAAGTAAATATGATGTCCATAAAAAACAGATGTTTACTGAGTAAAATTCTATTCCAAAAGTTAATCACCTCGTATACTCTCAGTATTATATAATCATTTATATTCCATTTTACTTAAACTTAATAGGTAATTAATAAGAAGAAAACTGGGAAGATGATATAGAACTGTGGCCTTTTAAAGCAAAATAGAAATAAATCTAAGAAAGTCTATGATACATAGGTTACCATTGGTGTACACAGTATTTACATTTTTCTATACAGAGCAGTGTGAGTTCCTGCAAAAATGTGCAGGTCTGGACTAGGATTTGTGCACATCACAAAACATCTGTATATATTCGCTATACTGGTTTCTCACTCATTCTGTTTTATTTTTGTTATTAAAAAAGAGTTGATATTCATATATATTTAAAAAACAAGCATTGAGAAACAAAGGAGCTCAAATTCTGATGACAGTTGCTTTAAAAAATTGTTGTGTTGCCTGAGAGCGATTCCTCCTATTTCAATATAGATCATGCAAACATTTTTTACGTATGATAAAGAAGTTTGAAAAGGTCTATGGTTCATAAACTAAATTAGAAATATGCTGGAATATTTAGAGCCGCCTTAGTAATTTGAAACTAAAATTAGAAATACAAATTTCATAACTATCACTGTGTTGCAATTATTATGTCAGTAACCTGATCATGTGACACCACTCAGCAGGGATATCCACCTTCAGCTGTAGAGATGTGATAAATGGCACTCATTATGCACCTTTGAATGACTCACCTGAACTCTGCCTACTAATCCCTCTAGCCAAAACTACTATTTGCATTTCAAACATCTCAGTAGCTTTCAGATAGCTGACTTTTTTAAACAAGTGACATAGCAGCATTTCTTCCTTTCCTTCTAACATGGATTTCCTCCCTAAGCTTATTATTTTAGTTTTTTTTTTTAAAAGGTTTCTAAAAAAGTATTAATCCTCAGTGCCTCTGAGGATTGTGCTCAGAGTTGGACTCACAGGAATAGGCAGCCTCCCTTTACAGGTACAGACTTGCGCTGAATAGAATGAAGGCAGTGAATGAGATATTACGAGAACAGGCTGGGTTCCATCCAGGTAGATCATGTTCTGAATAGATATTCCTTCTTAGCCCTGGTCTACACTACGAGTTTAGGTCGAATTTAGCAGCATTAGATCGATTTAACCCTGCACCCGTCCACACGACGAAGCCATTTTTGTCAACTTAAAGGGCTCTTAAAATAGATTTCTGTACTCCTCCCCGACGAGGGGATTAGCGCTGAAATCAACATTGCCGGGTCCAATTTGGGGTAGTGTGGATGCAATTTGACGGTACTGGCCTCCGAGACCTATCCCAGAGTGCTCCATTGTGACTGCTGTGGACAGCACTTTCAACTCAGATGCACTAGCCAGGTAAACAGCAAAAGCCCCGGGAAATTTTGAATTTAATTTCCTGTTTGGCCAGTGGTGAGCTCATCAGCACAGGTTACAACGCAGTCCCAGAATCACAAAAGAGCTCCAGCATGGACCGAACGGGAGGTACTGGATCTGATCGCTGTTTGGGGAGATGAACCCATGCTATCAGAACTCCGTTCCAAAAGACGAAATGCCAAAATATTTGAAAAAATCTCCAAGGGCATGATGGATAGAGGCTACAACAGGGACCCGCAGCAGAGCCGCGTGAAAATTAAGGAGCTCAGGCAAGCCTACCAAAAAACCAAAGAGGCAAACGGCCGCTCCGGGTCAGAGCCCCAGACATGCCGCTTCTATGATGAGCTGCATGCAATTCTAAGGGGGGGGGGGGCCCTACCACTACCCCACCCCTTCCGTGGACACCTGCAAGGGGGGAGTCTCATAAAATATCAGGGTTGGAAGGGACCTCAGGAAGTCATCTAGTCCAACCCCCTGCTCAAAGCAGGACCAATTCCCAACTAAGTCATCCCAGCCAGGGCTTTGTCAAGCCTGACCTTAAAAACCTCTAAGGAAGGAGATTCCACCACCTCCCTAGGTAATCCATTCCAGTGCTTCACCACCCTCCTAGTGAACTTTTTTCCCTAATATCCAACCTAAACCTCCCCCACTGCAACTTGAGACCATTACTCCTTGTTCTGTCATCTGGTACCACTGAGAACAGTCTAGATCCATCCTCTTTGGAACCCCCTTTCAGGTAGTTGAAAGCAGCTATCAAATCCCTCCTCATTCTTCTCTTCTGCAGACTAAACAATCCCAGTTCCTTCAGCCTCTCCTCACAAGTCATGTGCTCCAGCCCCCTAATCATTTTTGTTGCCCTCCGCTGGACTCTTTCCTATTTTTCCACATCCTTCTTGTAGTGTGGGGCCCAAAACTGGACACAGTACTCCAGATGAGGCCTCACCAATGTCGAATAGAGGGGAATGATCACGTCCCTCGATCTGCTGGCAATGCCCCTACTTATACAGCCCAAAATGCCGTTAGCCTTCTTGGCAACAAGGGCACACTGTCGACTCATATCCAGCTTCTTGTCCACTGTAACCCCTAGGTCCTTTTCTGCAGCACTGCTGCCTAGCCATTCGGTCCCTAGTCTGTAACAGTGAATGGGATTCCTCCGTCCTAAGTGTCCTTGTTGAACCCTCATCAAGTTTCTTTTGGCCCAATCCTCTAATTTGTCTAGGTCCCTCTGTATCCTATCCCTATCCTCCAGCGTATCTACCACTCCTCCCAGTTTAGTGGCATCTGCAAACTTGCTGAGAGTGCAGTCCACGCCATCCTCCAGATCATTAATGAAGATATTGAACAAAACCGGCCCCAGAACCAACCCTTGGGGCACTCCGCTTGATACCGGCTGCCAACTAGACATGGAGCCATTGATCACTACCAGTTGAGACTGATGATCTAGGCAGCTTTCTATTCACCTTATAGTCCATTCATCCAGCCCATACTTCTTTAACTTGCCGGCAAGAATACTGTGGGAGACCGTAACAGAAGCTTTGCTAAAGTCAAGGAATAACCCATCCACTGCTTTCCCCTCATTCACAGACCCAGTTATCTCATCATAGAAGGCAATTAGGTTAGTCAGGCATGACTTGCCCTTGGTGAATCCATGCTGACTGTTCCTGATCACTTTCCTCTCCTCTAAGTGCATCAGAATTGATTCCTTGAGGACCTGCTCCATGATTTTTCCAGGGACTGAGGTGAGGCTGACTGGCCTGTAGTTCCCCGGATCCTCCTCCTTTCCTTTTTTAAAGATGTGCACTACATTAGCCTTTTTCCGGTCATCTGGGACCTCCCCCGATCGCCATAAGTTTTCAAAGATAATGGCCAATGGCTCTGCAATCACATTCGCCAACTCCTTTAGCACCCTCAGATGCAGCGCATCCGGCCGCATGGATTTGTGCTCCTCCAGCTTTTCTAAATAGTCCCGAACCACTTTTTTCTCCACAGAGGGCTGGTCACCTCCTTCCCATGCTGTGCTGCCCAGTGCAGCAGTCTGGGAGCTGACCTTGTTCGTAAAGATGGAGGCAAAAAAAGCATTGAGTACATTAGCTTTTTCCACTAGGTTGCCTCCCTCATTCAGTAAGGGGTCCACCCTTTCCTTGACGTTCTTCTTGTTGCTAACATACCTGAAGAAACCCTTCTTGTTACTCTTAACATCTCTTACTAGCTGCAACTCCAAGTGTGATTTGGCCTTCCTGATTTCACTCCTGCATGCCTGAGCAATACTTTTATACTCCTCCCTGGTCATTTGTCCAATCTTCCACTTTTTGTAAGCTTCTTTTTTGTGTTTAAGATCAGCAAGGATTTCACTGTTAAGCCAAGCTAGTCACCTGCCGTATTTACTATTCTTTCTACACATTGGGATGGTTTGTTCCTGCAACCTCAATAAGGATTCTTTAAAATACAGCCAGCTCTCCTGTACTCCTTTCCCCCTCATGTTATTCTCCCAGGGGATCCTGCCCATCATTTCCCTGAGGGAGTCAAAGTCTGCTTTTCTGAAGTCCAGGGTCCGTATTCTGCTGCTCTCCTTTCTTCCTTGTGTCAGGATCCTGAACTCGACCATCTCATGGTCACTGCCCTCCTAGGTTCCCATCCACTTTTGCTTCCCCTACTAATTCTTCCCGGTTTGTGATGACATGTACCCCAAACCACCTGTGACAATGTTTTTGCCCCATCAGGCATTGGGAGCTCAACCCAGAATTCCAATGGGCAGCGGAGACTGCGGGAACTGTGGGATAGCTACCCACAGTGCAATGCTCCGAAAGTTGACGCTTTGCCACGGTACTGTGGACGCACTCTGTCGACTTAATGCGCTTAGTGGGGACACACACAATCGACTGTATAAAATCGCTTCCTAAAAACCAACTTCTATAAATTCGACCTAATTTCGTAGTGTAGACATACCCTTAGACAGATCACCAAAAAATATATTGCTTGGCAAAAGCCCGTCTTAAATCAACTTCAAGAAAGCGTGGGCTAGTGTCCTCAGAGAGACTAGAAGCTAAGGGAGACCAGCAAGCTGATCAACATGATAAGGAGTTTACATGATGAAGTAGATATGCTGTAAAGTCAGATACAGGCCTGGGTGAATAGTTCAATATTGTGACTGAAGTTAGACAAAGGTGTGTGTTATCAATCCTCTTTGCATTAGCAATTAATTGGGTGATGAAGCAGGCAACAAAAAGCATTCTGGACTATGTAAAATGGTTTAGCAGATATGAGTTACACAACCTTGACTTTGCCAACATCACTGCTCTACTAAGTACGATGTGGAACTAAATGACTGCCCTTGTATTAGAGGGAAGCAGCAAAAATTGGACTGAAAGTAAATGCAAAGAAAATGATCATTATGAAGGAAACTGGACAGAAGAGAGACTGGACAGGTAGAAGAGTTCTATCATTTGGAGAGCATGACGACATCTGAAGGTATTCATAGAAGATTAGGAAACAACACTTTTGGAAGGATGAACATCATCTGGTCAAACGGAAGTCTCCACATCAAACAAAAGGTCAGATTATACCATGCGATAATACTGAACCCACTACTACACAGAGCAGAGACTTGGACAATGACAGTGGCTAACAAAGAGAGACTGGAGGCTGCTCATCACAGATGGCTGAGGAATATATTATAAATGTATGGAAAAAAAACAACAAACGGGAGAGTAAGGGAGCTGACAGGTCACAACATGTTACACAATATCAAAGAAAGAAGGCTTAGGTGGTTGGGACACATACACCACCTGGAAGATGGGAGACATGACAAGCAATCATTAAACTGGGTACCCAAGGGAGGAAAGATAAAGTGAGTAAGGCCAAAAAAGAACTGCGAGAAGACCTTGACAGAGGATACTGAATGCACTGGCATCACTGGGGAAGAAGTATCACAGTTAGGAACTGGACTGCCAAACGTTTCAGCGCCAGAGGCGGAACAAAGGTCTAAGGTAAGGTGCACTCCTTTTAGTTAGAGGCTAGTCATATATATTAGGGTTGTGGATTCTCTAAGGATATGACTACTCTGCAACCATGGGTTGTACCAAATAGCAATGAAGCTGGAGCAGTGGGACTGTGGACACTTTCTCAGGTGGCTAGCTGGCGCTGACGCCCATGGTGCTGCAGCTTCATTCCTAGATTAAAGATTATGAAATGTGTCTATACTCATATAGCTCAATGTTCGCACACTATTCTGTCCATCTCATTAAGACCATACACCTATCCACTGTGGAAGAATTACAGTGACATATCAGGATTTTCTGGTATTTTAAGTCAATGTTCATTAAGTCTCACATCAAAATCTGATTTAAAAATGTACACATAACCATAGTAGAATAGACCTATTTTCGAGGGAAAAAAACAGTGTAGTAAGCAGCTATCTATACTGTAAAACACAACGATTTATTTATGTTTGTTTCAGAAACCAAACTGATTGATCTTCCACAATCTTTTAGATGAATTAACAAACTGAGGCTGCACACAATGGCGCCTGATGGTTTATGTGAAGGGAACCACAAACTGAACTACTTCAAATCTGAAGGAGTTCTGTAGCATTCATGCCCACTGAAGTTTATTTTTTTCAAAAGTAAATGCATATTAGGTTTCTGGTACATGCTTCACATTCTGGAAGACCAGTTATGCTGGGAAACAGGGAACAATCAATGGCCTTGAGACCACACAGGCAAAGCACAATCATTTCTGAGCAATCACAAAAGTTTCAGTTCCATTTTTTCATTTCAGTCAATCCCCGATAACGAGCAAGACACAGGAAAATTCACTTTCTCGCTCACTTTTACAAGACTTTTTTTGCTCTTTGAAGAGTGGGCCTGATATAGGTTAGAGTTGGGTGTAGTATGAGTAGGCAGTGTGTAACCTTTTCCAGAGAGCTTTAACAATGGAACCTCAACCCTACGCTGTAATAACTGCAGGCTCCTCCCTGAGCAGAGAAATTAGGTGCTGATCTGTGGATGTTGAAAGGTGAACATTAAACAGAACTGGCAGCTGCTTCTCAACCAGGCTATTAAAAAGAACATGTGGCAAAAGCAGTCAGGACTAATTTGTTAAGGACTCTAGCCTGTTGCTCCATATCACTGACTGCCTTCTGTCCTGTCAGCTTTACAAATTAAAGTTCACGTTGCTTCTCCTTACCTCTAACTTGCTTATATTTAATTTTTTGTAAACTTAACTTTTCTTATTATTTTGCTTCTCCTGCAAGTGTTCACTATGCTTCAACAAGGACGGGAATAAGCTATACCAGTATAATGCATCTTCATACCAGTAGAACTGCATCCGTTTTAGGGACTGAAGTGGATTAACTATTTTGGTAAAAACAAAATCACACCCCGAACCCAAATAGTTATACTGGTAAAAATTGTGTGTGTAAACCAGGCCTACGTCACAGAAATAGCCCCACTGACTTCAGTGAGACAACAAGGGTTTTGCAGGACTATGTTCTTAGTTTGTACCTTCATGCCCCCAGGCTGCAGCTTTCTAGATACTCAGGGATAAGGATCCACCCATAACTGCTTTGGTCATTTATATATTTGGAAGGAAACGGATAGTAGAGTATTAATGTTCATGTCAATGCAAAGGGATTCAGATATTTATTACATCTTTTTATTCTTATCAGTGTGTAGTCTCGCACCTTATTTACCGCACACCCTCCAAATCTTGCACTGAATAAAGAATTATTTTCCTCCCGGATATTTTATGAGTGCTTCACAAACACGAATGAATTTGTCTTCACAATATACCTGTGGCAGAAAAAGGTATTCTAAAGATGGGGAACTGAGGCAGAGAGAGAGAGTTTAAAGCCAAAGCTGCCAAAAGTATATGCTAAATTTGGATGATCAATTTAAGAAGCCTAGGGCCTGATTTTTCAGAGTACTCAGCAATTTATAGCACTTTATACATACTCGGAGCAAACATTTATTGACTTCACTTGCACTTGTGTGAGCTCAGTAGTTTAACAGATCAGGCCCTAGATCTCAAGTTGAAACATGAGGAATACAAAACTATTTCTTTTCACATGGAGCCATTGTAAGTTATTTGCATACAAGCTCTGGGGCAGGGCAGAATCCAGTTCTCCGGGGTGCCATTCAACAGTCTTAACTATGAGACCATTCCTTCTCTTCCTGCAATCCCAACCCTCATTCACTACATACCTTCCAAATTATGAAACAAATAAGACAAGGATCCTCCAGACAACAAAAGGGTAGGAGACATTTTGACAGTGGGATTAACAAATATTTGCTGGCAACAGAGGAATGTTGAGACCCGGGAATCCTGCATTCCATTCCAAGGCCCAAGGAGAATATTCTCTAGCAGTTACAAACCTTCCCCACTCGGTCCCATTCTCCCCTCCCCGCCCCACACACTGTACCCCTCCCCTCACTAGTCAGTCCCTTGCACTAGAGTCAGGTACTTTCTCCTTCTCATCCATGTGGTTTAGGTGTCAGAAGTGGGAGAATTGAGAACACAGAAGAACGTGTCCCTGATCAGGTCTGGTGTCCAGTGCCACAGTGACAGACGGGAGGAGTAAAAGTCCTACTCAATGGAGAAGGAATGTTGGAGAATTTTGCGGCCAAACTCTAATAAACTTCTACTGAAAATGTGCAAATAGTGATTTTCAGAGGCCTACAAATTTGGGTGGTTATTCACTGGGACCAGCACCTCTGATACTAGAGCAACTTCTCTGCCAAATTTCAAGTCCCTGCATTAAAGCCTGGTGATACTAGAACTTCTCAGCAGTTAAGACCTTTTTTTTTTTTTTTTAAACCATTGGCCAAACATTTCCTAATTTCATTCTTGGAAAAAATTGAACTCTTTTTGGTTAAAATATAAAAAAATTTCAGAGATAGACACCTGGCTCAGAAATTTCAACTCAAAAGGGTAAAATCTGTCAAAGTTATAAGCAACTGAAAACAGAGTCTTATAATGGAAAGTGTTCTGCAACTTTAACTATAAACCCTGCTGCCAGCATGATCTATAATGCTTTGGCTGAGTTAAATCACTGTAAATTGCATCCTATTTCAAACAGTTTATATCCAGATTAAAATACAACTTCTCTTTTCTTGTATTGTGTTAACCAGTTTGATTAATCTTTTTCCTCCTTAACTTTTAATATGGTCCTGCTCATTAGCATTTTATTGCCATACACAAGTGAACCAAGTTTAATAATTTTTTACTTGCCTAAAATGTATCCACTCTAGAAAAATACGGCTCTTGCCTTTGAATTATATAACTGAAGATACCTCCATTCTGAAGGAAGCTAAGTACTGCCTGACTCCCAAATCTGAAGTCTACTCCAATGGATGCTGACACTGTTGACTTAATTTTTTTTTGCGGATGCTCTACATCTCTCAGAAAAAGGCCTGTTTGTTGCAAAAGTGTCATAACCTGTGCTATTAGATAAACTGAGCTGTGCACGCCATAATGTCAGATGCAGGTATCTGGCAATACACTGCACTTTCCTCACTAGGATTATTATTTGTCACATCTATTAAAGAGAACCATTTATGATTTTTTGGCTAGTAAAGCAGTAATTAATTAGTCCCCATTAGCTACAGATAGCTATTATCACACTATGAATGACAAAGGGTAGGAGTAACAGCGCATCAAAGGAGATTCTTAATACTTTAAAAAGGGCATGGGCCAAGATTATATTCAATTTTTGTCCATCCACAAGTTCTCAGCTACTTTCAAAATATCTCCTCTCAGCTGTCAAAGCTGTTCAAATGTACAAGACAACATTTTGAAAAATGCCTTTCCTTCCCATAAGTCATGATTCTGAGGGGAGACCATAACCAAAACAAACATTGAAATGAAATGAAAACTTATCTCAAATTCCTGGAAGGAAATGGGAACAATTACACTACATGTTTCCAGTAATAGTAGAGTGCTTTTAAAACAAGAACCAGAGAAGAGATTAATAATGTCGGGACCAGGAAGTGCAATGCAGAACATATACATATATTTTTATGCATATTCAGTTTTCCCAAATCACTCAGGAATAAGGATAGGGCTTTCATTTTTCTTTCAGATTTTGGGTTAGTGTTGGGGAAAATTATGTGATGCTTGCTAATTATGTGATTACAATTAATTTATGATGAAAAGTCAGATGGAAGGAGAATGCTCTGCTAAATCCTTTTTTAGATGGGAAGCCTAGAAGTTTCATGACAGAAAAGACAACTGACTGGGGAGAGAGATATTGACTTTTCTTTTTTGGTGGCAAAGCCCTCTGTAGTTTGAAACCGTAATAACTCCTTTAAAAAGTAGTTCAACTGTAGGGTGACCAGACTGCAAGTGTAAAAAGTCGGGACAGGGAGTGAGGGGTAATAGGAGCCTATATAAGAAAAGCCCCAAATATCAGGACTGTCCCTATAAAATTGGGACATCTGGTCACCCTATTCAACTCTGAAAAGTGATTGGAAGTGTCACTAGAAGGGTTTATATTTTGGTATCTCAGTGATGGTCAGATCAATATTGCTAGGCTTAAGAAGGGATTTCTACTCCACCTCAACGGGCAGCTTTGCAGATATATCCTGGATCTGAAAAGCTACTTGGGATCTCTCACTCAACACCAGCAAACCAGATCCAGTTAAGCTGTGCTGAAGATATACCTGCAGAAAAGAAAAGGTAAAATTGCAGGACTGAGAAAGAACAATGATTTGTCAAATGAACAAATCGGATCTGGCAATCATTGAGACACTACAAACATGGAATCTCTATGGCACTAATGTACTGAAAAAGTAGATCCCATATGCTTTTAGATTTGTTGTTTGCTGTGTTGTAGCCGTGTTGGTCCCAGGATATTTTCATTTGTCATTTTGTAATCTCTATAACAGAATGATTTCATGTAAATCTGTTTGTGTTAAGAATATGGTATAATTTCTTACTGAATGCATTGTTTCAGATTCCCCATGTCTAAGCATCATTTCTTTGGCTACCATTAGATTTAGGTTCCTTGATTACCCCTTTCCAAACCTTCACGTTAAAGCCAGTACATGTGCCCTCAAGGAATTTTAAGGCAGTATCTCTGCAAAATTAACAAGACGCGTCATAGCATACACATTACTCAGTGACAGGACTGTTAAACCTGAATCTAAAATAACCAATGTTAAATATATTCTCTGGTTTCCCCAAACATTAACAGGCAAAAATACTACAGCAAGCAAATTATGCAATATTACACTGTGAAATGTATAGTCAACAGACCATGGTAGACTCATTATGGACTTAGCAGCAATGGGCAGACTCAGAATTCTTTGAGAAATATCAAACTTCCAGTGACAGATCTGGACAAATACTGCAGACCATCTGAAACTCAATCAAGTATTTTTAAGACACAAGGAAAAAGACCAGCTAGACAGGTCTATTAAACCCTCAACAATAGTTTGATTACCAAACTTGCTGCTCTTCTTCGAGTCCCAGTAGCATACTAGCAATTTGTCTTCAAAATAATTAAGACAGATTGTTTCTTTTAGGTATAAGTTATTTATATCTTTTGGACTAACGCCAAGCAATAAATCCATAGACTCAGTTTTGAACTATTCTACGTGCCTGAAATTGAGAGAACTTGTACCTGACTTTTATAATTGCATTTATTGCTTACGAAGATCAACTTATCTCGTGCAAATGGCATTGTGCCAAAAGAGCATTTCTCTGAGGTTTTGGCAGCTTAAGTCCCATTAAGTTTTAGTTACCACATATTGTCACCATAGGCCTACATCTACATGCCACTGGTGGCGGTGTGCCGTGTATGTGAAGCTACATGTCAGTGAAATGCAAGCTGCTTCCACACAGTGGTGTGTAGCTACATGCGTCACTGAAAGGCTCCAGAGGAAGGAGGCAGCGGAAAGGCTCCAGAAGTGGGAGCGGGTGGAGACTTTCCCCGTTTTCTCAGCCTTTCACTGTGGCAAGGAAGGACTCCAGCAGCAGAGAGGCTGCAAGACACTACACTGCAAACAATAGCAGCATACATGGGGCGGCATGGCTTGGATGTGTAGAGACATGTAAGGTACGTGATCGGGAACATACCCATTACCTTCAGGCGTGTCTTTACTTGACTAATCCGTGCTGTTTACCAGGGTGGATAAAAATCCATTTTTAGGAGAGTCAATGAGTATGACTTTAGTGTCTCTTTCCAGAGAAGGATGTGTGTACAGTCTCTCATATGGGCTGATTAGTATCTTCCAAGTGAAAGTAGTTTAGAAACTTGAGCTGAAATTAAGTACATCTGAAGCTGTTTATTTTTAACAAACTACATAAATTAAAGCGTTGAGAGGGAGGGCGTGGATTAAGCTTAAGGGAAAGGAATACAAACAGGGATGAAAAACCAAGCTTCTACTGATGGGGCTGGGAGGCTTAAGGGAACTACCATACCCCTGTTTGCAAGAGTTGAAGAGGCCTCCACTTATCTTGGATACCTAGCCCTGAACATCACAAAACTTCTAAAATGAATTGTTCATAAATTGAATTTTTGACCTCCTCACTTAATCATTGCTGTGACTCCCTGAGAAGTTTTAGATGAAAACCCCATCAATTCCAGCTTTCATAATTAAGAATTTAAGGACAAGCAATTAGACCTTAGAACTTTACACTAATTGCCTATTAAATCTAATAAGACCTAAAACTATACTGCTGTGCTAACTTTCATGTAATCTATGCTTCTATAGCAACTTTCAGCCAAGGATCTCAAAAAGCTTTATGCACATTCATGTTCAAATTGCCCCTGTGAAGTAAGAAAGTTTCATGCCCATTTTAAAGATGATGGGAACAGACTTGCCTCCAGTAAGTCATGGACAACATCTGCAACAGAGCTGGGAATAGAAACCAGGACTCCTATCCACCACTCTCATTCTCTAACCATTAAAATATTACATATAAATTTGCTTTTGCTTAACTCAATTGTCTATCAACAGCTATGTTAAAGTGAAATCCCATCCACTGTTCTTGATTTGGAATTCCTCAGTTTTACCAATGAGTAGTCTGTTGCAGCTGTTTTTACATCTATGCTTACATTTTTAGCATAAAATTTTATTCTCATTAATTTTAAGTGCATACATTTCTGTAAGCCAACAAGGGTTTCTTGCACAGATAGAGTTCTATCAACAAACATATTGAAAGTCTAGAGAAAAAAATCCAAGATTTACTTTAGAGAACATGGATTTAGATTCTCAGTGGTGAAACTGAGTGCTTGTATTTATCCGAGGTTGTCTGCATCCATTATTATATAACTTGCTTTGTCCAAACTAGTTTTTTTTAACCACACAAGCTACCTGTCTTAGTAAACTTAAGAGTGTCTTGCAGAACCAGCAACGGGAAATCTGTTTTGTCAGCAAAGAGGAATATGCTGAGTGTGGCAAAAGAGTCTGTTCGGTACCTCAGGCTGCCAACAGGAAGAGGATACCCTGCCAGAGACCATCTAGGATTTAGGAGCTTTCTCCTAATTTCAAATTAATGTTGGACCTCAAATTTCTTCCTTTTATTGGCTATGAACTCCCACAAATGTATCTGTACAAGATCACATAGATGAGAAAAGTTTAAGTGAGCATCAACAAGCACCTTTTTAAAATAAAACAACAACCCACCACAACCCTCAGTACCACCTGTCCGAATTTGACCTGTAAATTGTAGAGGTCACTGGTTTTCTTCCAACACAGCTTGGTTCATTTCTAATTATCCTATCATCTGAATCCTTCACACAATACAAAGTAACTTTGATGCTACAATCCACTGATTGTAGCATTTAATCAATCAGGCAGCAGGAGATGAACAAGAAAGAGGAAGCTTCTGGTTAGCATACATATCAATGGTACATGGCAATGACAGGAAAAATACAAAAACAATAATTGTGTTTTGTTAATTACATTTACCAAAGTTAGTTGGACTGGGGTTGTGGCTCTTCAGTGTCTGAAAACCTCGGTGTAAGCCTGCTATGTCTCTGAGCCATGTAATGAGCCTCATCGTATCATAATCATTGTGACTGCTCAATTAGTTCCCATAAAAGGCACTTGTAACTACTAGTGTGCTTTTCAATATTGTCGTTCAGAAAGAAAGTTTCATAATCTCTCTGCACTGGTGACCAGCAAACTGAAATCTTCTAAAGGACTTAGACTGATATTTGGCAGGAACTGCTGTTCTGTGAACATTGCTCTTTTTTTAATGGCAATTTTTCCAGTATACTTCCCACATTCATCATGTTCCTTGCATGTCAGATACTTTATGTCAGGGGTCGGCAACCTTTCAGAAGTGGTGTGCCGAGTCTTCATTTATTCACTCTGATTTAAGGTTTCACGTGCCAGTAATACATTTTAACATTTTAGAAGGTCTCTTTCTATAAGTCTATAATATATAACTAAACTATTGTTGTATGCAAAGTAAATACGGTTTTTTAAATGTTTAAGAAGCTTCATTTACAATTAAATTAAAATGCAGAGCCCCCCGGACCGGTGGCCAGGACCCGGGCAGTGTGAGTGTCACTGAAAATCAGCTCGCGTGCCGCCTTCGGCACGCGTGCCATAGGTTGCCTACCCCTGCTTTACGTTATCAGTATGAGTAGAATTAGGCAGACATTAGGCCACTAAGTTAAATAAATTCAAAAATGGATGAGAAAACAAATCCAAACAGAAATTAAAGCACACTAAAGAAGGCCTCAACTTCTCATTAAAATGAAGTATCTCCCTATACGCCTGCAGTTTTATAGTCCTAGACATATTTCCCATAATAGATGCAGGAAATATCTTGAAAAACACGCAGCACATTTTTTCTGATGCAGTGCACTCCCACTTTGGCCTGTTCTTCTGTGTGTCATGGAGGAAGACAAAGCAAAAAGATATGCCATGTTTTCAGACAAAAGCTTAATAGTTCACAAAAACATCAATAGTTAAACCTGTGCATGTTGTAGCTGTGTCAGTTCCAGGATATTAGAAACAAGGTGGATGCAGTAATATCTTTTATTGGACCAACTTCTGTTAGTGAGAGACAGCTCTCTCTCTCTCACACACCAATAGAAGTTGGTCCAATAAAAGACATTACCTCACACCCACCTTGTCTCTAAAATAGTTAAACCTACCAGAAATATACCTTCTTTGCAATCAGACAAAAATATGAAGTAATTCTTCAGTGTTAAAGTCTTTATTCAAAGTTTAACAAATTCCAGTTTCTTGCCATTGGAAATACTCATAAGTGATGATTTATTTCACTACAGCAGCTTGCTCAGCTTCATTACGTTGAGCTTTCTACAAACATGCAATCATAGAATGCACACACCAAAAGTGCTTAATGTGCCTCAATTTGTTTGACGTGAACAGAAGACCGCGTTAATGTTTATAAATAAGCAAAGTTGGGTCCATACAAATGACATACATTGGAGCATAATTTCTCAGTGAGTAGGAGATAAGCGAGGTGAGCTCAGATGAGAGCATGCTCCAAAATGTGAGCTTTTTACATAGTAAAAAATGTGATTTACCCATCACATAGTTATATACTTTTTGCTACCAACATTCACTTTTCAAAGCAAGTCACACAATAACCAGTAAGAGGGAAAAAAACCAAAACATTTTCTCATGAACTGAGTGTTAGATCAATACATGTTTTGCTAAATTGTGACCACCAGTAGAAGGTTTATATTAAGTTATCTGGGACAAAATATTAATCAAAATTTGCCAACTATTTTGTAATGAAAATGTATCCCTCTACAAAACATTTTTCTCCTTGCAGGGCCTGAACTAGAAGTACAGCACTCTTTCAGAACGTTTAGTTCGGGAAATTAACACAATGCTACATTGACTAATGAGAGAAAAGAAATAGTATCTGATGTGGCTATCATCTCACACAAGAAAACATGAAAGCAGATTCAGAAAGAATGCATGCTGAAAACAGAAAAAGATGACCCACACCAAGTCACATCAATGGAGAATAAAAATAATCAATACAAGTTTTTAAACACTTTATCTGCAGATGAATTTTAGAGGTTCTGCACTGGGATGTTAATCTCACTTTTTTAAAAAAATCTCAATCATCTAAAATCCCTCAGCTTGAGAGCCTTGACAAAAAGATATATTTCAACCATGAGACTTCTTCAGGAACAATCTGCGAAGAAAAAAGTAAGCAGAGTTAGTCATGGCTATTGGAAGTGAAATGAGACCTAGGAGGTCCTAAAGGTACCTTCATCTGTAACCTCTGCAGCCTGTTTTCAAATGGTGGTAAAGGTAAAATTTAGAAATGCAGATACTGATACATGTGTCCCATTTCCATTCCAATAACCATGATCCTTCTGTATCCTTCAACATGCTCACTTGAAATTTAAGACTTGATACCTAATGGATCATTCAGGAAGGATGCATTTCCCTAAACTGCTATAGAAAAATGCATTTTCTGCATGATGAAAATGGGCAAGTTTCACAGGGCAACATTAAGTTTCTTAAATATGTATTAACAATATTGCCAAGGAATGTTTATAAGATGCCACTGACGTTTCAGTGCAGACATGAAGTTGCAATAGCTCTTCAGTTTTGCTTTAACAGTACTATTTCTTTGGGGGCGATGAAGGCCATGTTCACTGTGTCTTAAATTTCAGAGTTTCCCCCTCTGCCTCTACTTCTGAATGGTTTAGCTTTAATTCTGTCATCGCAAATAAGGAGACAGTCCTACAGATCAGGACAAAACACAGTGGAGGAAAAAAAATGTACAAAATTGAAACATGGAACACAGTCCTCCAACAAGAAACAGTTTTCTCCCATAGAGTCATATCTCCATTCACCTAGGCTGCGGTGTTGTTGTCTCTTTTCCTCCCCATACTGCTCTAATAACTCTGATCTGCAGAGTGCCCAAGAGCAAACCAGCAGGTTCTGGCCAACTTTCCACCTCTTCCTGGATTGTCATCCCTAACTTTACAAGATAAGTCAAACAATCCACAACTCAGGCTTCTCTGTGCATATACAGTAAGTAAAAAACAAAGTTTGTAATTCAAATGTTTTGTTTAATTTTTTACATCTTTTCCAAAAAGTGGTGGTTTTCCTTCACACAACTTCATGCAAACATTCTCTTCAATGTCAACTTGCGTAGGTTTAAACCCCAAATCTCAAAAAACTCTGTCAACCATCACTGCAAAGTCTGTACTGTTTTGATTCAAAATAATCCATCCATGGTCACCAATATTACAGATGTGAAGCTCAGACCAGGTTTGCTACAAAAAAATCAAAACCTGACAAGTTTTGTGGGGCCTGGGGTTTTGCTGCCAGTAGTTTGCACAGCTCTAATCAGTACCCAAAAATGGATTACACGGCAGACATGCTCTAATAATTTTTAGTCTCAACATTTTGCCATGTGGGGTATGTTTTTTCAGTATTCAATGACTGTAATTTTACCCCCACTCCTTCCTACCACCTTTTAAGTCCGCAGCTTTTCACTAAGCTGACTGCAGCTTCTTGTTAAATGGTCCTTTCACCCACCCACACTTTTTCTAATCCTTGATTTGAGTTTTGCCTCTCTTCTGAGCTTCAATGACCTATTTTCCTCCCCATTAGCTTGTCACTTCTCTACATCTTCCTTTCTTTTACCTTTGCAGATGACTGTCAAAATGTTCCAATAAATTATTTTCAGTGTGCATTAAAAAGACGCTGTCTGCAATCAAAAAGTGGACATAACTACTTGAACACAAGATGAACAAATTCATTGAAGAGAAAAATGTGCCACTGTATGTATGAAACTGCAATTCCAACAAAAGTTCAATTCCAACCAAAGTATAGTTTTCCAAATATTTTGTGGAAATATTAGTTTTAGTAGCTGGTAGTGTCTAGGTTTTTAGTGACATGCACAGGGATATAGGTCCTGATTCAACAAAGCACTTAAACACATGATAATCCCATCCCCTGTCCTGCCAGCTGTTGCAATTCTATCACAAGTCTCATGATATCTGGTGTTTTCCCCAAACTTCTGGAGTCCTGCAATGCGACAACAATCTCTGCTGTCATGAAAATAAAATAAGGTTTCTAGCCTTCATAGGTGTGAAGAAAAGCCAGAAAATGAGACCCAAGTGCTCACAAATTAAAAGGCAAATGAAAAAGGGTTTTTAAAATCTCATTATTTTTGTGGCCTAGCTCAATTTTTGAGCACTTCAGATTTTCAATTCTACTTCCTTATTCAGCAAAGCACATGCTTCAGTCCTCTGGGTTGAATCTGGGTCGTAATCTTTACCTCCCTCACA
Source organism: Terrapene triunguis (assembly GCF_002925995.2). Classification (NCBI taxonomy): domain Eukaryota; kingdom Metazoa; phylum Chordata; order Testudines; family Emydidae; genus Terrapene; species Terrapene triunguis. Next base: position 23,006,202 of record NW_020664444.1, read on the forward strand.
TGTTTATAAAGTGCTTCAAAACTCCCAATGAAAGGTGCTATATAGGTTTTAACAACTAAAATGTGGGGTAAATAGCAAAAACTAGATTACATAACTGATGATCTTATATTTAAAATGTCCCACAAATGCACAGAAAATGTAGAGATGAGATTGAAAATTAGGTGCACTCATGGTTAACTGATGTTGGTGTCTAAAAATAATAAAAGGCACAGAAGGCACAGAAGTATTGGATATACTCAAATAGCTAAACTCTGGAATTTCACCTTAACCAAGAATTGAGGAGCCCAAGTCCTACTGAAAGTCAACAGGACTCATGTTCCTAAGTCACTTTGATGACTTTGAAAGTGCCACCCTTTGTGTACAATACTTTAATCTCTTTTTCATAAAGTAGCATTCCAAAAAGTATACATTAAAAAAAATTACCTAGAACTGTAATTTTACTTCATGTATTTGCCATCATGAAATCCATCAAAGAGCTATTCAAAGTGACCAAAAGCAGTGCCTGCCATGAAACATTTGGAACTGTTGCTAAATACATACTTCACAATGCATTGCAACTTTGATTATCTGGCAGTGACATATTTCCTAGTAGGAATTGTTCAACATGCATTTTGCAAGCTTCCTATTCAGAATGATTAAAGGGCAAAAAAGTTCATTAACAGAGTTTACGCTGTCCATCGATAGCTTGTGTGCTTCCTGAACATCGAGTTCAGCAAAACTCAAACTTCAGAAATTCAGAGTTGATGTAAATGCCCACAGAACCTTATTTCTGACCCCCTGGAGCTGGCAATAGCCACTGGGAATTAACTGCAAGCATTCCAGCTGCATTCACTATGTTAAGTGCAGCTGTATTGAATAGTGGAGGAATAAGTTGTGATTCTGATATGAGGAGATCTGGCTCTCAGTCCCTCCATATATGTTATCCAAGGAAAGAGAAGCATATGTACTCTGAGGTTCGAGTCTGCATTATCTCAATACAGAACTGTGTAGGTTGTGTCAGTGGTAGGGCCCTGGGGTCTTATTGCCATGGGTACTATCAGTAGTGAGGTGCAATGCAAGATCAGTCTGTGAATTTAAAGATGGGCAGGGAACAGTATCGAGCCTTGTGTCGAGCCTAACTGGAGAAGAAAAATCTTTTTCAAATAAGGTTTTAATTTGATTTTCCCCAAAGAGCTGCCAGGTGCCAAGCACTCTGTTGGTGTAATCCTCAACTGCCGGAGACCCTGGTGTGACGATCTGCACCCTCATTTTTATCTCAGTCTCTCCTTAGTCAAGTGGCCCCAAATCTGGATCACTAGCAGAACCCCATGTCCTCATTACGCCCACCAAATTTCAAGGTGTTGATTTTAGAGCACTTAGAAGAGTTGTGCTTTAAACAGAAAGCTGGTCTTAACTTTAACTACAGCAGAGCTGTTGCTCTGCTATAATACTCAATGTAGATAATTAGGAAGGCCTATCCAAATGACTACTGTGGGGAAAAACTTCTAAGCTTGTGAGTACACAGGGAACTCTACTGTGGACCCAGAGGACCCTAAAACACCTGTGAAGGAACCCCAGCTACTCACCACATCATCTTATGCTCCTTACAGCACGTTCTCCCCAGGAACTATGCTGCCCTTTGTATTCCTGATAGCCCCTGCTCCCTCGCTATCCCTCTATAAGATGGATGGATGATGTGAAGAGGGCACTAAGTGCTACAATCTGCCAAACATTTTTCTGCCATTTGGAGAGGAGCTTGCTCTGTAAAGCCAAAGAAATTCAAACAATGCAACTGAACTGGAGTGGAGGAACTAATGGAAATAAATGACATACAGATATTTAAAAGCATCAGCACACATTATAGGAGTCCAAAATTCTTGGGCTTTCCCTTAATGTGTTATTTAGAAGTGTAGTTCTTTTTAGAAAAGTGACCATTTAACGTATGCCACTGTGGGGATCCATTATTTCCACCTCAAACACATTTAGTTTTTTACCAAACCAGATTTTTTCCAACTGTGACTCCTATAAATTCAATGCTAGGCCTTAAGAGTTCAGATGATCTCTTTCATTTTCACACATTAACAGTAATTAATGTTCTGCAGTCCACCTTAGGCAGTAACACTTGTGCAATCCTAATGCCTTCAAACTGCATGCTTAGATACACCGATCCTACCCCGCTTCCTTTAATAAGTTTGCATAGATCTAACTAATTAAGTTTCAAACACTACTGTTGACAGTGAACAAGAAGAAATAGAATCCAGTCCTTTCCTTATTACTGTTCTGGCCCTGCAGTGTTAACAGGAGTAAAAAGCAATAATATCTTGTCATTAAAGTCTGCAGGTATGACTGACTACACACATGGAACATATCTATAGAGTAAGAATGTGTGAAAATGTCAGTTTTTCAAATTAGACTTGCACTTAGACTTGCCAAAAGCCTCTATATCCCCTATAGTGATTATTTCCATAGCAGGTTGAGATAGTACTTGCATTGGGTTTTTTTCCCCCCAGAGAATGGGAGCGATTTAGGTTTGTTTAAACTTGCTTGTGATCTACAATTCACTGTGCTATTCAGTGAGCTATGAAACAAGGGACAAGTTTAGCCATCTCCACAGCATTTCTCCAATTGGAACTTATCCATATTTCGATTTTGCCACAATTCCATTGTGGAAGCTTATGGAACAGGAGCTAAGGTAAACGTTAAGTAAAGTATCATTTTTGAAATCAGCAGTTCATTTTATTTAATGAGAAACAACTCAGCTTTAAGCATTCATTGCTTGGAGCCATTAATACATATTTTGTAACAGGAAGAAAAAGTAAAGTACAATCCCTTAAGTGCAAACAGCCCTTCAGATGTTATAAAACCACTGCTGACCTATATTGCCTTGAAGTAAATGCTTCGGTGTATTTATCGGATATCCAAACTAAACAGAGGGTCAGGCATGGGACTGGAAGTATAAAGGCCTGACCCCAGAGCTGTAGAAAGTTACCTTGAAAGTGCTGTTAAGACAGTGGATGGTGATGAGAATGAAGGTCTGGGGTATCGCAAGTCCCCCTTGGTCAAGTGGCCCCAAATTTGGATCACTAGCAGAACCGCATGTCATCATGAGGCACACCAAATTACAAGACAATCCAAGTAACTGTAGATTTTAGAGCACTTAAAAGAGTTGAGCTTTAAACAGAAAGCTGGTCTTAAAGTACAGCAGAGCTGTCGCTTTGCTGCAGTGCTCAGTAGATAATTAGTAAAGTGGGTGGTGATCAGCATGAAGGTCTGGAGTATCCCAGGAGTCCCATAGTCCAGGTTAAACAGATCAGGAGTACTGCGTGCTCAAAACCCCCACTGAAGTCAGTGGGAGGTACAGATGGTCAGCACCTCAGACAAATCAAGTCACTAATCAATGATTTAGGTAAACAGATCCCTTTGCCCAGTGCAGAGGAAAAGACTACAAAACTATCCTTGTCCACAAGTCACCTGCCATCCCTAACAAAAATATTACTGAACCAAAGTACTATTATGAACAAGGCTTCATTTATCCCAGCTGTGCTACGGTTTTACCTTCTCCAACCCGCCCCCCCTAAAGGGGGACAGATGTCATCACCTTCCCTTAATTTTAAAAAGTTTTATTAGAGACTTAGTATCTAAATCCTTGATGCCACTCCCCATCCTCTGCAATCTTTCATTAATGGCAGGATTTCAGACCGTCACATACAGTATCTAATCAGATTAGAGTTTAGACACTGACATTCAATCTGCAGTCTCCTATTCTCATACTTTATGCATATTTCAGAGCTGAATAGCTGATTTGGTAGGATTCTTATTAATGGCAGGTATGTCTGTGGGAGCTGTGGCTTATCCCAATTTGAATTCCTTTATGTTGTAATTTTTAATTCTAAAGTGAAAGATCTCACCCAACTCCAAAGGCCCAATAGGTGCTCTGGTTATCCTGGAACACTGAAATCCTTCAAATTAAAACATGTGTCTTTTTCTGATTTATGAGTTACAATAGAACGTTACAGAGTTCACAGATGCCAGACACTAAGTAGGAATAAAGCTACCTTGATCATCTAGCCCAGCCCCTGCCAGTGCTAGAATCACAATAGTCCCTGCTGGCATTGGAATCCATGAATCTACTGAACGTTTTCAGTGTCTGTGCAGTCCAGTTTCAATGACTGAAGTGATGAGATTTCCACAACATACACAGATTACAACAGCTAATAAACTGTAAAATGATATTCCAGTTATTTGGCCTAAATTATCCTTTTCTTAATTTCATCCTATTTGTTCTAGATCATGTCCCTTTGTACACCTGTAGAGAGGTTAGCCGGGGCTTGTCTCTCTCTCCGGGGCGGCGGGGAACCACACCACCTCACTAAATTTAGGAAGATGTCTTGTGGGGAATTAGTTCGGCCGCGGGAGTCTTCCTCTGCAGCCTTTGTGAGAGAAGAAATAAACACAGTAAGCCCAGGCCCTAGGTCAGGGTGGGGCAATGGTGAGTCAGGCACCCACGCAGGGGCTGAGCAACAACAGTATATAACAGTAAGCCTAGGCCCTTGGCTCCGAAGGGCCTTGGAAAGGGGGAGACTGCCACCCATGAGTTGGGTGGCAGGGGGGACGCAGGGCCTCCCACTCCACTGCATCCCAGCCCGGGGCCCTAGCAGCGGCAGAAGACCCGCTGCTGAGTCAGTGGGGATCCTGGCCGCAATACACTGACATGGGCTCTGGCAGTGCTGCAGCCAGACTAGGGTCGGCTGCTCCCAGGCTACTTCCAGACTCCCCCTCTTGAGGTACCTGGGTCAGGGTGGTGTCCTCAGGGGGATTCAGCACCATGGGTTCCTCAGGCTAGCTGGCGAGGGGCAGGCTCGGCAACTCCTCCGGGTAGCTGGCACGGGGCAGGTCGGGCTAGTCCTTGGGTTTACTGCAGGCCGCTGGGGTTTCCCAATTGCGAGCTAGGACGGAGGCGTCTGGCCTCCCTGGCAGCTGCTCCCTCAGTGAGCTCTGGGGTCAGGCCTTTATACTTCCAGTCCCACGCCTGACCCTCTGGGGGGTGGGCTCAGAGCTCCCTGGCTCCGCCCATTCTGGTGTCCGGAGGGACTCATCTCTCTCCGGGGCACCACACCGCCTCACTACAATACCATAGACAATTGCCCTGCCCTCTCCTATGTTGCATTTACACTCTTCATTTATTTAATGCAAATCTAATAAGACTGGAAACATTTTCTTCACAGAATTTCAAAAGGTCTCATTCACGTAGAGCTGAAATAATTATTTTTTGTTCAGATTACCTTGCTTTGCTTTCCAGCAGCTCCTCGACTAACGTATAGAACTCTTAGCTAAAATCTTCATAAAAGAATCTTAACCTGGAGTGGTACAGGAATTTTTTTTTTCAGATTTTGAAATGAGAAAGGGGCCATGACCAGCAATGCACAGCTAATATTCTTCAGAGGTTTTCCACAAGCTCTTCCCATTAGTCTGTGCTAAGCCCCATATACAAGGGGTATATACAATGCTGAAGAGGATGAGAGGACAGAGAAATCTATTGTTTTCTTATTTAAAGAAAAGTCCTTCTGAACCATAAGCAAGTAGGGAAGTGGCACCACTTGGTAAAACAGATTAAAGAGCATTATGTTGGAAATAATCAAGATTCCTTCCTGTAAAATATATTGAATATATAGCTCAGTGTTCAACTGGTGTAATCTGAAATTAGGAGGCTGGTAGGCAAATTAAGTGATATTTCCGTTGGGAAATATTCCACAAGGAAATGTTTATAAAGTAAATTCCCCTTTTGAGGAAGTTGGGTCCTCTCCACAAAAGAATGTGCTCTTCAAAAGTACTATTATGAGCTCCAAGGATACAGCATTTCTGGCAGGAATGATTTAGCAGTATCCAGGAAGGTGATGAACATGACAGCCATCGAAAGGATCTCCAAGTTCTCTACAGTTTGGTGAAGAAATTTTAGCATACTCCCAGAAACCCCTCCTAGCACATTAGTGGCCACAACCTGTGACAACTGAGTAACACTTTCCCAGAATTATTTTGTTCTTCTTTCTCTCTGATAAAAGATGCTCCATTCATCAGGTGAATCATGTGTGTTGAGAAAAACCTTTCAATATGTATTTGAGTAATACACGTCATAAACACAATAATTTCAGTACTCCTTCATGTACCTTTTCTTTCAAACTACCATTGCCACACACACTGTTTAAGCAACTTTAATGTTGCTCCATAAAACAGTAAGAGCAAGTTGGAACAAAAGACTTATTCAGATAAGGTAATTACATAAGGTACATAATCTGTGTACATATAATGTGACACAAATAGTCTCAACTGCTCTTTTTAAAGTTGCCTCCTAATTGTGCTTGAAAATTCAAGTTTTCATCTAAATTTAGGTCTTCACAACTGCAGGGGCTAAAGAACCCCTTCAAAAGGTGAACAATGTAACTCATGCAGTGAAATCTGCAGACTGCTTTAAATAGTAGCTCTGAGAAGGGTGTGTGTGTGTGTGTGTGTGTACACACACACACCCCTCTACCCCGATAGAACGCTGTCCTCAGGAGCCAAAAAATCTTACCGCGTTATAGGTGAAACCGCGTTACATCGAACTTGCTTTGATCCATCGGAGTGCGCAGTCCCGCCCCTCCCCCCGGAGCGCTGCTTTACTACGTTATATCCGAATTCATGTTATATCGGGGTAGAGGTGTATATATTTATATAGCCTAATCATAATCATTCAAATGCCATTAGCCATTTTCCCACTGATCATCTTAACAAAAATACCAACACCAATTCTTTACTGACTACATTTTTTCAGATTTTAATTCACAAATTTTCTCCTTTTTGGCTTTACCTGCTTTGCCACAGAATTTCTGGTTTGCCCCATGGGACTGCTACAGAGTTCAGGTGCAGCCTGATGCAGAGTATATGGGCCCTTGACACTTTGGTATTCAGGGGAGATGGAGGGTTCTGGAAGGCCAGGAGATGAACAAGGGCATGAAGGGACAAAAGACCTACTTCTGTGCAAATTAGGAACTTAACTTTCCTTCACTTCCAATTTAAGAGGGAGCAGTGGACAAAGGACCTAGAGCTTCTGACTAGACTATTGTCCCAGCACTTGTCCAGGCCTCCTAAACTGCACAGGGTAGAGCTCTTTAGTCCTCTATGCCCCTTTGATATGTATGTGATCAGAATAGCAGGGGATCAGGAGAGAGCAGTGGTTCTTGCTACCATTCTGCCCAGGACATGGGTCCCGACTACAGGTACAGCCATATTTAGGTACCAGTGCAGAGAGGAGTTCAAAAATATATCAGTCCAGGCCTAGCCTTCTATTTTCAGTATATTAACATTAAATGAACTACTGAGCTAATACATTCTGTGCCAAGCAAAATTTCATGGAAGCTACTCTGGCAGCATTTTTTTGGTGTATTTAAACACAAACAGACCTGATAAATCTAGTTCTTTCTGCTGATTACATCAAGCAATAAAGATTCCGCAATGAGAACCTTGTTGACAATTTTGCTTATATGTGAGGCACAGGAGACGTTAACTCCTTTACAATAGCTATATTAGCTGTGTAGCACTAATGGTAGAGAACATGGAATGGGTGGCATACAATAGGCAGACATAATGAACTGAATTTTCCTGTACACTGGTGCCTTTAGTTATTTTGGAAAAATATTTCTGGAATAGCTGAAGTATGTTAATTTAGACTATTTAACTGTTGTTAAAAATCTATGCTGCAACACCACACCATATTGCTTCATATTTTCTGCAGATTACTTAACTCTCAGTATTATGCATAACAACACTTCGCTCTTCTAAGGAACTGTTTACTATTCTAGGAATATTTATAAGAATGTGTGCCTATTTTACTCTGTGAATCCATGTCTGAAAGAAGAGGCAAGTCTTGTGCTCTCTAAAAATATAAAGAGAACTTTGCTGCCTCAACCAGCATACATGTACTGAATATCAGTTTCTAATAGCACTGAAACATACAACAGTAGAAAATGACTAGTACAGGGACAATATAACTCAACTGCTTTATGTCTAAACTTCCATTTCAGTCAGTCACTAAAGATGAGCGCTCACAGTTTCTACTGAAGTCAATGGGAGCTATGGGTGCTCATTTCCTCCCCAAAAAAGTCAGATTAAACCATTAGCCTTATAACCCTAAGAGAAGCGTGCAATTCCAATAACGTTAACTTGGCCATAATACACTTATTGTAGCATTTTTAATACTTTGTTATATCCACTGCTTTTTGAAAAGACGAACCCCATTGTATCATTGACTATTGTAATGAACACCCATAAAACATTTAGAATGTGCACCATGGCCAAGTGAACTGCATGGAAGCAACTTTAATATTTTAAATTTCCTGTCTGAGTGTTTGATTTTGCACACTTGACACCATGTTAAATGTTAATGCTTTTTTCCATTTTTGCACATGCACACAATGAAACAGTCTCCAGTCTCTACCAATTATAACTATTTATTAGGAATGCCTGACAATACTGTCAGCCACTTGCATTGATTATCTTGCCCTCATTGCAGAAGTACTGTTACTTGGGGAGATAATTTATAACAACGATCTTACTCAGTGAACCTACTCAGAGGAGATTACTCTCCTTCAGAATCTTGGCATCTTTTCTGACCACACCTTTCGCATGGAAGTCTTGAGTCAGATGTGATAGGCGAACAGTAACCTAGCAGCATAATCTGCATTGGTTACACCCTTACTGGTCCTCTCACCAGCATATTAACAAGGGTTGATGGTTTCAATTCTCTGTTAGTTGCATCAATATAATCCAAAAGCTAGCAGGTTCTAGCTGGTGTTGTGATGCTCATGTGCTACAAAATGGCAAAAGTGGCTTTAATTTATTGCACGGCTAAATACTGCACACTTGTTTGGGGAAGAAGGTCACACATGGACCTCACTGATATCCAGCTAAATACAGCTATGAATCTGAAGTCCATTCTACTGCCTTGGCTTCCAGTCCTCGCAAACATCCTTCCTCCAACCATCTGTCAAGAGATGGCTATCTTGCACGGGTACAAGAAAGCTCTCGCTCATCCACCTCACACTCATCCACCTCACACTAGCTTTAAGTCCCACCAACCATTCTGGGCAGCTGAAGAAGCTCTTCTGTTATCCAACGCCTTCCCAGAAGACACCTGGTGAGTGCAATAGGCAGGCTCTGAAGTAAACAAAAAGCACCTCCCAGATGATCCCAACATTGAATACCTGATGCAAAAATGGAGAATCAAAGATTCGCCACAGTATGAATGCAGCAACCTCCAAACCCCTGAATACATTGTGAACAGGTGCCCCATCTTTTCATTTCCAGGAGGTATTGCAAAGGTGCACTCTACATCTCCTGAAGCCCTCAAATGGATTTCAAACCTTTCTATTAACTTATAAATGTTGCTATTTCCATACTAAAGAAGTAGTTCTCTGTTCACTAGCCCGATTTCACATAATAGTTGAGAAAAGCTATTTATAACCTCTGTATCACAAGGAGCTCTTGAGAGTGAACAAGATATGTGATTTTTAAAAGACATGTGACATTAAGTGACCCATACTCCAACAGCAGTAATACCTGACAGGGTGTGTACTAGAAGACCTAGTATACTACTTCGGTACTTGAAGACGGTACCTTTGGCATCTTGTTCACAACACAACTGAGGCATGCACCAAGAAGCTACTTATTCACCTCCTGTTATGACATATTGCTTAACTAAACAACTCGTCCTAGAGACTCATCCTGGAGTGTATCTGTGCTCAGAAGCTTTCGATCTCTACATTTGAGTTTAGCCCAATTTTTTCTATCTACTGTTCCCAGTGACACAGTGAGCTTTGAATCATTTGGAACTGGAGGCCAAATACTTAGACTTGTCACCAAGCAATTTTAACATATTTTAAAGTTGTACCAATAGTCATTTGACAGACATCTCTACTGCATTATAAAAAAAGCAACTAATTTAGGACAATATGATACTATTATAAACTATATAAAAAGCGTTCGTATAAGTACCGGATAGCACTAATTATTCACAAAAAGAACAGGAGTACTCCTGTTCTTTTTGCGGATACAGACTAACACGGCTGCTACTTTTTAACTAATTATTCAGGTATCCAGTACATACCCATCTGCACAAGCACCTTCACATCACAAGTTGGAGGTGGAGAGACTTATCAGGTTAGCTTGTGCTTCTCTGTCACTTGCAAGAGCATTTTCTACAATATATTGACTAATGTTTGGGCTAATCAGCCTCGAACTTGTAAACCAACTTTTAGAAACTGAGCTTTGAAAGGCTTTGCATTTTTAGAAACTGAGCTCTGAAAGGCTTGGATCTTACCTATCTTAAGCTTACACCACAGAACATTAGCATTAAAATGTGCAGTCATCTTTTCCTTAGAATCAGTGTTTTTGGGTAACCACACCTTGCTGAACTAGTCATTTTGTACTACTGATGAAACTACCACAACTTGATTAGTAACATGTTGAGTGTTTCTAAGAAGTTTCAAGGTTGTAATTCTAAGAAATTTTTGAACAGACCTATTTATAATCTGAAAACAAGACAGATGGCAAAATACCAACCATTAGATATATCTTATTTAAGGAGACACACTGACCTAGGTTCAGAGAAACAACTTACTTGTATTTAACATCTGAAAATAGAATGGTTTCACTTCTTGATAGGTTACGTATAATAGAACAAGATAGTTTAAAAAGAATAATATTGAAAGAAAAAAACATTTTGGTGAGGGTTGAGGTTTTGCTCAAAAAGTTCAAGAGGCAAAGGCTGTGCCACATGTTTCACATATTTGACTGACGTGGAGAAGCAGCTTGCTTCATCAGAAGTTCTGTCTTACCTGGGACTTTGTCAACAGATGCAAAAACAGATCGCTGTACAGTAGGGTCACAGCTGCCACGCCGTGACTGGTCGTAAAATCTAAATGGCAGGTGCTGTGATGCAGATGCAGAGCTGTGTCCAAAACCCATCACTTCAGTTGAAGGCTGGACAGGAAGATCCAGGAGAGCTACATTTAAACAAATTGATTTTTTGTTAATAAAAATTTATAAAAGGCGATCTAATGTGATAATTACATTGCCAACTTGCCCAAAACCTTGGGAGGGGCCTAGTTTAGATCAATCTACATAACTTGCTCATACTTGCATCTTCTGAATAAAAATAGCTTGCTGCTTGTTTTGCCCTGTAATTATAGGGAAGAAAAGGCAACAAGTGACTGCAAACTCCACTCCCTTTCACGTATATACAGGGAAACCACAATATTTATTAAGGGAGGAAAAAGGCCTTTTGCAGTACGTCTCCATTACATAAACGTGATGGAGCAAGCCATTTCAAAAATTTGTATCGCAGTAAGAAATATCCATCAACAAGGTCATTCATTAGTTATGTTTGTACACGGCAGGAGGCCAAGCCATTTGGAGACAGGTAATCTGCTTTAGGTAAGCAAGTATCTGCAGTTTGCATGACCACCCACACTATTTTAGGTCTACTTCTATGTAAGATCTTAACTTACTCTCAATTTAGATACCAGAAATCAAGAAGACCAAAGAATTAGACTGCACAGTTATAATTCACAGGACCAAAGCATAAGTATATTTCACATAGCATTAAAACATTAGAAACTCATTTTAAAACTCTAGACTGAATAATTCTCAGCTGAAGTTGAGTCACTAATTTTAATACTACTCCAGATTTTCTTTATATATTCTGTTTTATGTTAGCAGATATTCCAGACAGTGATTGATGCTCTCCAATAATCAAATAACTAAGATGTTCAGTCTCCTTTCTCACTTGCCCATCCCTTTTCCCTGTATATTCCATCCTCTTCCATTCACTCACCCCTAATACATTCACTCAGCTGATTAGTTCCAATCCTCACCAGGTGCTGCACTGATTTAAGCCTTAGCTATTATACATTCAATCCCTACCTGATGGATAACCACCTACATAGGTAACCCTCCTTCCTACATCTCTTAACGCATAAAAGTTCAGAAATTTTAACTGCTGACATTCTATTCTATGTAGCTTCTCATACTGCCCTTATCAGCATAGTATCTGAGTACCTTCCATTAGTGAATTGGGCAACACTAACATGTGGTTCATTCACTCTCCCTCTCCTCCTCCAGGCTGGGGCAGACGTTATCATATATGAATATGCATTTTGCTATAACAGGAAGATATTGTTAAGATCTATTGTTTAGAAACTGGACACTGGTTTCAAGATTCCTCTCCTGGGATGCAGTATTTCAGATGCTTTAGAAGACATACAAGAGCAGATCTTACACTGAATTGTCATGAGACACGTTTCCCACTTCAAAGAGAAACATTTTAAGGCATCTGCTTACCCGCAATTCTCTGCATTTTCATACGTCGAGCTTGGATGCGGCCCTTTGCCAAACGCTGCTTCGCAATGATACAGCGAATGTGATCAGAAAAAATAAATGTGGCTTGGAGAATGGGGAAGGGCTTAGAATGCGGACTAGATGCAGGTTTGTGAATTATTATATTCAGAGCTCTGCTGTCATCTTCTACTCCAGTTACCTGCATATCCTATAAAGAAATGGAATACAATTAGCGGTGAAAGAAATTGAGTTGTTCATTGTGAATATTTTAAATTAGATATGAACAATACATCATTATAAGAAGTCAGAGAGATGAGGTACTGGTTTAAAAAAAACCACACACACACACACACATTAGTACAAATTGTTTGTGATGTAAACCCAACAGGGCTAAGTCAGGCAAAAATTCAGTTAAGTGGTTTGACTGTGAAAGAGTAGTTCTCTCTCTAAATTTTCTAGAAACCCGACTATTGAGCTTGGCATAACATAATAAACAGATACTACTACTGCTGAGCAACTCATTTATATATGTTTACATTCTGATGCAGCTGGAATACCAAGCAATTTGAATTGGGTACTAAAGCATTTGGACTAAATGAAGAATTATTATAAACTAGACTGAAAGATGCAGAAATCCCATTTTTCTCGGGTAACAATTCAAAGGACTAGACTCCAGAATTATCTATACTTGCTTTCTTCATTGTAACATTCTAGGTCAGTGGTCTCCAACCTTATTATGCACAACATCAATTTTTGAATTTAAGTGCAACCCAAGATCTACCCCGCCCCTTCCCCGAGGCTCCGTCCTGCTCACTCCATTCCCCCTCCCTCCATTGCTTGCTCTCCCCCACCCTCACTCACTTTCACAGGGCTGGGGCAGGGGGTTGGGGTGCAGGAAGGGGTGCGGGCTCCGGTTGGAGCTGAGGGGTTCGTAATGTGGGAGGAGGCTCCGGGCTGAGCCTTGGGCAGAGGTGCAGGAGGGGATGAGGGGTGCAAGCTCCGGGAGGGAGTTTGGGTGCAGGAGGGGGCTCCGGGCTGGGGCAGAGTGTTGGGGTGCAGGAAGGAGTACGGGTGCTAGCTCCAGGAGGGGGCTCATGGCTGGGGCAGAGGTGTGGGAGGGGGTTTACGGTACAGGAGGAGATATGGGGTGCTGGCTCTGGGAGAGGGCTCAGGGCTGG
>NW_020664444.1:23019737-23160842 GCF_002925995.2 Terrapene triunguis
CAGGAGGAGATATGGGGTGCTGGCTCTGGGAGAGGGCTCAGGGCTGGCAAGGGTGCAGGAAAGGTTCGGGGTGCAGGAGGGGGTTTGAGTGTGGCTTGGGAAAAGGGATTAGGGCTGAGGAAGGCAGTTTGGGGTGCAGGAGGCGGTTTGGGGTGCTGGCTCTGGGAGGGGGCTCAGGGGTTGGGGTGCAGGCTCCCGCCGGGCAGCACTTACCTTAGGCGGCTCCTGGTCAGTGGCGCAGCAGGGCTAAGGCGGGCTCCCTGCCTGCCCCAGCCCCACACCATTCCCAGAAGTGGCCATCACGCCCCTTCGGCCCCTGGGGGAGCGGTGCATGTGGCTCCGCGCACTGCCCCTCTCTGCAGGCATCGCCCCTGCAGCTCCCATTAGCTGCAGTTCCCCGTTCCCGGCCAATGGGAGCTGCGGACGCAGTGCTTGCAGGCAGGAGCAGCGTGCGGAGAACCCTGCCCGCCGCCCACTCCCTCGGGGCTTCAGGGATGTGCTGGCCACTTCCGGGAGCAGCGCATGGCCAGGACAGGCAGGGAGCCTGCGTTAGCCCCGCTGCGCTGCCAGACTTTTAGCGACTGGAAATCACGATTGACTGGCGGAGGCTCCAGGATCAACCAGTCAATCGCTATTTGCCAGTTGGTGACCACTGTTCTAGGCAATGTTGTAGAATAAAAGATTTCATAATATTCCACAACAAATCCTAATACACAGTAAATAAAATATCTTCCAGAGGGACACCCCCACCCAGTATATACCCAGATGTATTGTGTGCTTGTATGCATATGCACACACACACACACACACACACACACACAATTTTCAGGGCACATTTTAGTTTTTATTTTCTTTGTTAAGTGTACTAAATATAGCAGATACTGGAATTCATATTTAAGTATTTCAGAGTTTAAAAACACGGTTTAATTTGTGATGAGAAGCCATCTCTTTCCTTTTCTTCACGAGTATTATAAGATCTGTTCCCTATTGCTCTGATTCAGAAGAGATTTAACTTTAAGCATATTTTTAAGTGCTACTGACGTCAGTGCTCTGATGAATAGAGATACAGGCCCCGCTTCAAGAAGGTATGAGGAAGTTACTTCATTTGCTAGTGTCCTGCTAGTGAACTTTTAAAGAACTTCTTTGGAAAGCTGGAGACAGCAAAAAGCAATTTAACAGAAGACAGAATTAGAAAGGATACAAAGTACACAGAAAATAGGGAGGTATGCTATTGATCTAAAACATACACTGGTAAAACCAATACTAAATTTGATTATACTGTTTTTTTTACATTAGTTGACTTTTCAGCTGGAAAACAAATCCCCAGGTTAGCAGATATCTTACCTGCAAAAGGCCCGCAAATTTAACTACTCCCCAGCCCAGTCTGGCAACATCTGGCTCAACTAAACTCATCTGGTAAATATCCACAGCCAGAAATCTCTGAACTTGACCTCCATCTTTTGTAATCACTGTACAAGCAATTAAATCGCTGTTATCTAAAGAGAAAAAAAATAATTAAGATAGGCAGCTATCACAGTTAACTTCTGCAATAGCTTATTTTGTTAGGAATTTCAATATTTTCCAAGGAATATGCTTTGCATTAGAAACCTAAGTTATCTTGGCACATTTCAGATAGTCGTTTCCTCTTCACATTCAGTCATTTTATCATGCTCATTCACAATTAATTCCTGATATATATTGGATGAGGACTTATTTTGTCAAGAATGCTTTGAATACAAACACAGTGTGTTATTTAACTGGTTCAGGGTTTTAGTTTACCAGGCTTTTTTGTTACACTCAACATTATTTTAGGGCTGAACTTAAACCAGTTAGTGCGGATATCAACCTCTTCAGGATTGCTGAGATAGCTCTGAACTCAAAGCTATGAATTTATTTGTTTTTGCAATTGCTTGTTTGTTTATCCAAGTACCCCTTCCAGTTTTCCTCCCACTCCCACCAGTTCCCATGGTGAGACACCACACCACTGGCATCAGTTGTTGAATAGACTAGCCTGTAGAGCAGGGGTGGGCAAATTTTTTGGCCTGAGGGCCATGTCGGGGTATGGAAATGGTATGGTGGGCCATGAATGCTCAAGAAATTGGGGGGAGGAGTGCGTCAGGGGGTGTGGGCGGGGGGGGGGTGGGGCCGGGAATGAGGGGTTTGGGATGCAGGAGGGTGCTCCAGGCTTCGACTGAAGGGTTCGGAGGGTGGGAGGGGGATCAGGGCTGGGGCAGGCTGTTGGGGCACGGGGGGAGGTGAGGAGTTTGGGGTACAGAGGGGGCTCTGGGCTGGGATTGAAGGGTGCAGAGGGCGGGAGGGAGATCAGGGGGGGGGGAGGGGATTAGGGTAGGGGGGGGGCTCAGGGGTGGGCTCCGGGAGACGCTTACATCAAGCAGCTCCCAGAAGCATGTCCCCCCTCCGGCTTCTATGTGGAGGCACGGCCAGGCGGCTCTGAGCGCACTACCCTGTTTGCAGGTGCCACCCCTGCAGCTCCCATTGGCCAGGAGCTGTGGCCAATGGGAGCTCTGGGGGCGGCACCTGTGGACTGGGCAGCACGCAGAGCCACCTGGCCATGCCTCTGCATACTACCTAGGAGTTGGAGGGGGGGGTCATGCCAGCTGCTTCCTGGGAGCTGCGCGGAGTGGGGCTAGCCCCCAACCCTGCTCCCTGGCTGGAGCTGAGGGCTGGATTAAAAGGTCTGACAAGCTGGATGTGGCCCACAGGCCATAGTTTGCCCACCCCTGCTGTAGAGATTAACTTTCCTCACTTTCTGGATGTGCTGTTTTCTTTTCCCATTCTGTAGTCTCTTGCTACTTTTCCCCCCAAACCCAATATTTTTTCAGATAATTCACAAATATGCTGAAATTGGTTTAAGGACAGGGTTTACAGTAACAAAAGAAAAGTGTCTTTCACCACAAAACACTGGTTTCTAATCTAGGTAGCTAATTCATTCTATCAAAAGGAAGCCACATTGTCACTCACAATTCAGTGTCTACATTTTGGTTTTTTTTGGCTCTTTGAAACTTTATGGCAGTATCTTGACACAGATTCTCGTAGACTCATAGACTTTAAGGTCAGAAGGGACCATCATCTAATCTGATCTCCTGCACATTGCAGACCACAGAACCTCACCCACCCCTCCCATAATAGACCCCCTAACTTCTGGCTGAGTTACTGAAGTCCTCAAATCATGATTTAAAGACCTGAAGTTACAGATCATCCATCATTTACTCTAGTTTAAACCTATAAGTGACCCAGACGACAGAGGAAGGTGAAATCCTCCAGGGTCTCTACCAATTTGACCTGGGAGAAAATTCCTTCCTGATCCCAAATATGGCAATCACTGAGGTCAGATGAACTTACATTTTGGATTAATTACAATTTGTTTCATTTTATTAATAAAAATAAAGTTCAAAACGTTGTTAATAATATATTAGTGGCCCCATTCTAACATCTCAAGAAGCATCCTGCATCTCTTTAGTGTGCCAGCCACACATGCAACATGATTGCAATAAGAAACAAAACAAAACAGGGGTGAGGGTACTAACAAGCACAGTTTCATTCCATGGGCTGTCCAGAGAATCAGAACTACTAGACAAATGACTAGGAGAAAGGTTGCAGAGTACAGATGATTACTATGTAACTGTAGATGTCTGGTGTGAATAAGCATATTGAACATACTGTCTAAAACCAAAACACTGCAACGTGGAATTCACAAATCTAGATAAATGTCAAGATTAAGGATAACATTTTCGAAAGCTTCCATGTCCCTTTTGAAAATGGGATCTAGTGAGACTTTAGGAGCTTTTGAAAAATTTACTCTAAAACAGTACTGCAATAATTGTTCAAAATGCATTTATAGCCATCCCCAAGGAATTCAAGAACAATTCCTGGTAAATGGGAGAAAATATTACAGTAAATTTAAGCAGTACCCACCAGTTCCAGCAGCTGAACTCCAAGATAACGGAGTACACACAAGTCATTTCATTCTCCCTCTATCTCTGACTATTTCTGCATTTGAAGAGAAGTGAAATGGTCTTGTGGTTCTTTTCCACTAATATCTTGTCCCTCAATGTATGTTAGAGAACACCACCACATCACAATATGTACAGCATTTGGAAAATTGAACAATTAGAACAGTATGAGTGTTAGTCTTGTTTTAAAAACTAAAAAAATCTATTTGATTTTCACTTCTGACATGCATTAAAAGCCAGCTACATGAAGTAGCTGAAAAATTAAAATGAAACAGGTAATGTACTTATGGATGTGATCGTGCTTAAGTTGAAGCAATAGAACATATAACTGAAAAGCTCTCTATGTTCAAGGGAAGTACAACTAACCTATGTACCACCTGAAGTGTCTTCACTGCTACTAAGAAGTTGATTAGATACGCAAAGGCTCAGAAGAATTAAGCACCAAGTAAGCTCGGTGAGTATTAGAGACCCAGGTAAGATAATACTGAATGTCACTTGAAGTTCCAGTTACATGAGACATTAAGATAATTTCATAAAGTATACTCCCAGATTATTTTGGCACTTTTATTAGTGCTGTGAAATTGAGACACCATAGCTAAAGTCTAAAATTATTGATAACCTTAGTCTTAATCTAGTTACCTTGCATTTTTAGCTTCAAAGTAAAACAGAGGTATTACAGTGGTTTTATGCATACAACAGTGTCTTATTCTTTTTCTTATAACTATCCAAGGTACAAGATAATGGGCCAGATTTGATTAATGACTCAACCTTCTGGGCCAGTGCTCAACATTTCCAGATTGGTGACCCTTAATTTGAAGTAAAAAGTTCTCAAAAGCCCTTTACATATATTATAAAATAATAAAAAAATGTGTCAGTTATAAGAAGCTAGGAATTGTAGAAAACTGATAAGTGAAGCAAAAGGACAAGGATAATTCCATGGCCAGCAGAGTTAAGTATAGGAAGTATATTATGAACAAACAGAATCCTAACAATGGTATTAGTCCCTTACTAGATTGAAATGATAAAACTGTTAATACCCCGCGCCCAGGACCGGCTTTAGGACGATTTGCCCAATTCCCCGGAATTGGGCCCCGCGCCTAAGAGGGCCCCGCGCACTCACCCCGGGGGTGGTCGTCTTCGGGGGGCCCCACTCCCCTGGCCAGAGCACCGGCCGGAGCACGGCAAGCCCCGCGGCCATGCTCTCCCAGCTGGAGCTCCAGCTGGAGCGCGGCTGCCCCACAGCCCTGTCCGGAGCGCGGCAAGCCCCGCGGCCCCGCTCTCCTGGCTGGAGCTCCGGCCAAAGTGCGGCAAGCCCCGCAGCCCCGTGACCCCGGCTGGAGCTCCGGCGGAGCGCGGCAAGCCCCGCAGCCCCTCTCTCTCGGCTGGAGCTCTGGCCAGAGCGCGGCAAGCCCCGCAGCCCCGGCCGGAGCGCAGCAAGCCCCGTGGCCCCGGCCGGAGCGTGGCAAGCCCCACGGCCTCCCCTCCCCCAGCCGGCAATCCGAAGTGCCGCCCCAGGAATTGGGCCCCGCACTTGCTAAAGCTGGCCCTGCCCCCGCCAAAAGACAAAGGCATTCCAAAAATATTTCTGTTTTGTGCTTGGGAAAAAGGCTAGATAATGCATTCATATCATGATGAAATACTTTCCATTCCAGTAGTAACTCAGAAAGATCTGATACAGCAGCTATTAAAGTTAGATACACTCAAATCAGCAGGTCCAGCTAACCTGCATCCAAGATTTTAAAAGAGCTAGCCAAGGAGCTCTCTGGACCACTACTGTTGATTTTCAATAAGTTTTACAACACTGGGGAAATTCAGTCCAGAGTTCAGAGAACCGGAAGCGAATGTTGTGCCAATATTTAGAGAGAGAAAACTGGATAACCTGGGCAGTTATAGGCCAGTCAGTCTAACACTGATCCCAGGCAAAATAATGGAAAAGCTGATACTAGAATTGATTAAGAATTAAAAGTGGGTACTATAATTAATGCTATTCAACATGAGTTTATGGAAAATCGATCTCATCAAACTAATCAGAATTTTTTTAGCTGAGATTAATAGATTGGGTGATAAAGCTAATAGTGTTGATGTTGCATACATAGACTTTGGTATGACATTTGACTTGGTACAGCAAAACATTTTGACTAAGAAACTAGAAATATACAAAATTAACATAGCACACATTAAATTGATTAAAATTCACTAACATTTAAGTCTCAAATTGTAATTGTAAATGAGGGGATCAAGCAGGTATGTGTCTTGATGACCCTGCAAAAATTGGTTCTTGGTCTTGTGGTATGTAACATTTTTATCAGTGACCTGGAAGAAGACAATTGCAATGAAGTTGGCAGATGACACAAATTTTGGGGGAGTGGTAAACTAGGTACAACCAAACAATATTTATTTTTATATTGCCAAACATCTAGGAACAGAGTGCAGGGCATACTTATAGGTCGGGGGACTCTATCCTGGAAAGAAAAGACCCTGAAAAGGACTTAGGTCAAAGGATAATCAGCTGAACATGAGCTCTCAGTAGCCAGAAGGGCTAATGTGAACCTTGGCTGTAGAAACAGGGGAATCTTGAGTAGGAGTAAGGAGGTTATGTTACCTCAATGTAGGATGTTTTTCTAAAATATATGCTCTAGTTCAGTCACAAGTTAATTCAAGGTAGTTCTATGACCTGTGTTATACAGGAGGTTAGTTTGCATGATAGCAATGGTCCCTTCTGGCTTTATACTCTATGAATAATCTATAATCTAATGGAATATGTGGGTCTCCCTGTTTATCCTCTGCCTTCATAGGCCATGGGGAGAACAGGACTGCCTACATTGCCTCAACATGCTCATAATGGTTGCAGCTCTGCATTAAGACAATGACTAATCAAATCTCATGGTTCAGGACTTCAGATGGTTATCTGCAAAGATCAGGAAGGACGACTCCTCCCCATGAATGATTGGCCAGATATTTGGAAGGAAGGGGGGTGTTTGCTTTCCTCTGAAACATCAGATATTGCCCACAGCTGGTGATCGGACACCAGACATGGTAGGCCAGGGCTCTGAGTTGGTTCAGAGAATCTTCTCTCACATACCTCACTGGTATGTATTGCTCATGTGCTTAGAGTCCAATTAATCACCAAATTCGGGGTGAGCAAGGAATTTTCCCCTAGGCCAGTTTGGTTGTGACCTTTGGAGTTTTTTGCCTTCCTCTACCACCTGGGGTGTAGCGAACTTGCTAGCATCTCACTCCTAGTCAATTCCCTGCCTTTTCAGGAACCTCGAACTTTGGTGGCACATCAGTCTCTGCTGCAGCGCATAACAGTTTAGGGTCCTGAGGATTGATATGATTTAATATAAAGACACTGGGCTCAATACAGGGGTATATAGATCTGACTACAGGAGATCTGACTAAATGATATAATAGCCTCTTCTGGCCTTAAACTGAAATTTATTACATCTATGAATTTTCCTATCGATAAGCCTATATAAATTTGTGTATGTTTTGAGAGGCTGGCAGAATACTCTGAAAAAGTATTGATTTTTTTAGAAAAATACTATCAAACTAAAATATGATTGTGTTCTCTTATCAGCCCCATCAGACATCCCCCAGCTAGGTTCTGTTATCTCCAAGGTTTCCTGGTCTCTGATATGTTGCCTCTGAGAATTTATCAAGAGCGGTAGATTCTCAAATCACCAACAGCCTATTTCATGGTATCTACATAGAGAAAGGAAGTTAGCAATATTTTCACCGAGATGCAAATACACTGGTACATTGTTGGTCTTGTTTTGAAACTGAAATTGGTCATCTCAGGAAAGCATTTAGAATACTTTTGTACTCTTACTCTTTACCGCATGCTAAAAAGGATGCACTCTCCTGTTGAGGTTGAGCCAATAAGTGGTTTAAATAAAAATTAGATTTCTTGAACAATTTATAAAATATGCTACTAGACCACATCATGTTCTTTGATTTGAAAGGAACAGAATGTTTGTACGCTCCAAACAGCCACAGCCTGCTTAGCTCAGCCTTTTATAGTCAGATATTTCAATAACACAGTCTACACTGAACCGGTGTTTAAATTTTCACATGGCTGCAATACCGACAGGGCAACTTCATGAGGGTAGCAATAACTGAAGCTATCATGCCAACATCTTGTCTATAGTTGCTACTGTGACATCTAGAATTGATCAGAGTGAGGTTAGACAACACGATGGTGGAGACACCTGTGCTCTCTCTATGCTAAAAGTCCCACTATTGATACCATTGGTGGACCTGCTCCAGCGGTAATGCAACACAGACATTTTAAGAAAAAAATCTCACCATAGACAAGCTATGACACATGAATCTCTCAGTGTTAACTGTCAAGGAGTTTACAAGAATATCCTGATTCTGGTACATACAATCTGGTTTGAAGACTATCACATGAGGTCTTAAATGAAAGCCAGGGTCATGTTGGTCATCAATGTCATTATGACATGTATGTACAGATACTATGTAAGGAGACGTGGATGTATGCTGAAATATTTTACTAAAGTTTGTATCGAGGGAGAGCTGACAAAATGGTTTTTTTGTCAGATGTTTATTCACCTAACTCTTGGTCAACATGTAAATTAAACATTAGCAGCCAACAAAATGGAAGCCCCATTTACATAGGAAGTCAGAGGGATGCGACATCAACAGGGAAGAAGCGGGACTTGGGAAAAACAAGTGAGGGATTTTTACTATCCCTGAGGACAGACAAACTGGGGATACAAGTAGAAAGCAAGGGGACTCCCTTTTATCCCATGCCCGGGAAGCAAATGGACAGCGTGTTTACATTCATGAAAATGTAATCTCTTTCAGGCTTGAATGAAATGCTGCAAAGGGTATTGGGGAGAAACTCCTTTAGACAGAAAGTTAGCCTGTGATGTTATGATTTTCATTTATGTGTAACCCTGTTCCCATTATCCATTTGCATTATCTTTTGAATCTTTAGTCAAACTTATTGTTGTTTTCATGATAAAATACAGCTCAGTGCTGTTGTGTTATACAGAGCACTCATCCTGAGTTGAATCATTCAACCTGGTGCATAAGTTGTTCCCTTGGAGATAACAGACCTGGTATTTCTTGTGTATTCAGCGGATAAGGAGCAGGACACTAAAGAGGTGACATGCTTCCCTTAGGGAGCCCAGAACCACAAGCCGCTGTGTTAACCCTCTTCCTCAACAAGAGAGCTTTGCTGGCGTTTAAACTATGTGATAGCTCCTGCCACACCAGTCTGTCCACCTCATCAGTAAACTCCTCAAGACTCTGCCAGTCTAAACCTTGCCTTGCAGGTAACATTCATTGAACCCCAGTTCCCAAGAGGTGTGTCTCTGCCGTGTCCAGTTCCTCGCACTGAACACACACAGAAATTAACCAAGTCTGCTGTCTCCAAACAGACAGAATAAACACCAGCCTATTGGCTCAATAGAGGATGCACACCTTATATAATATGACAGCACTGAGATGGTTTATTGTAAAACTAAGAATAAGTTTATTAATGAAGAGCATAAATGTAAGTGATACTAAGCAAAAGAAAGACAAGCATGGTTACACACGAAACAAAAATGACACTTTCTAATGTCTCAAACTAAACTTCAGCAAACTACAATCTTAGCCTAAGCAGCTCTTTCACTTGCATCAAACTCTCAGCATCTCTAGCCCCTGAGGCAGGAGGATCCACTGTTTACAGAATCAGAGGGTGCTGTTCCCCCTTTGTCCTTTAAGTGTATAATGAAGTGGTTCTCTCCCCACCTTTTTATAGTCTAGTAAACTTTTGAAATGTATTCCTTTGAAGTGCATACCGCAGACAGTTCTTCTCCCCCATTGGTGCGCAGATGCCATGCTGTCCCCTCCTCATCCTCTGCCCAATCTGCTTTTTTGATTGGCTTAATCACTTTGTTTACCTTAGATATAAATGTATTTTCATTGTCTTTTGCTTGTAATCAAGCCAGGCAATCAGGTAATATCCACATTCATTTGCCTAGGGCAAGCTTGTTTATCAACTGCCTCCAAAACACATTTTATGAACTTATTTCCAGCACACATACATAACTCTTTATAAACAACCAGTATACCCATCACACAATGATATTCATGACTAGCGTGTCACCAGTTTTTACACAATATCTTACAAGACACTGGGTAAATATTATGCCAACAGTGTGTTAGATGTGCCTTTTGCCAGTTGGCATAAACGGGCTCTTGGAGTCAAGGGGACTCGGGGATTGGAGTGCACCTGTAAGACAAGGTAAGGACTGGCATAGCCCAGAGGAGATAGTTTGAGTGGCTAACATGCTGGTGGTGTCCGGAATCTAACAGCCAGTTAAGCACAGGTAATTCTTCCTCTTGCTGCAGACATGGGTGTAACCAGGTGACTCTCAGGCCTGGGGACTCAGAGAACTTTCATACAAGCCTTAAGTGCCTTCAGCCGAGGAGGAATACAATGCTTGAAGCAATGCTTCAAGACAGTGTTCTAGAACCTGTTTGGTTACAACTAAGCCAACAGTGCCCTCTACTCCCTTCCCATTCTCCTTTAGTGGCACCAGAAGTCCAGTTAATGGCCATGTGTACTTCTGTTTCCTCAGTTTGTCCATTTAAGTCAGTAAAGAATGCAGGATTAGGTCCAGGACCCACAGCTAAAGTATGAATTCAGATCCTACAAACAGTCATTTGTTGATGTCATTGGAGTTTTATTATAGGCATTGAACAGTCTAGTTACAAAACCTTGACGTGTTAAGACTGAGATCCAGCAAATTAGCACCACAGTAAGGGTACTGAAAGAAAAACTTTACTTTTTGTTTCCCAAAGATCAGCGCATAAGGTTTTATTTTACATCTGATAGGAACACAGGTCACATTACAACTATAAAAGTTACTCAGGGAGCAGAAAGGAAAAATTACTCATTTATTAGGGAACTACGTCACAGGAAACTTTTATGTACCCCAGTTACACTTTTTTCTAATTTACAGTACCTAGAGGTTTTAATGCCACATCATGTATTTGATGACTAAAAATAATCAAAGGAGAAAAATGTGGTTTAACAGTTCCAGTGAACTAACTTGAGAATATTTTCATCTATGCTACAAACCAATCATAGAACGACCTGTCTGTATGTCAGAAACTCAAATGCATTTAGTTGAAAGAATTTCTAGGTTGAGTGACGACTTCCAGAGCAAGTGCACTATTTACAATAATCATCAGCTCCAATGATACACCAGTTCTAGAACTAACGGAATTTGTCACATCCCAAATGTTGTTTAGTCGCCTGGGTGAAGTAAGCTGGCAGTTGTAGGTTAGCTATTTGCAGACAATTTTTACCCAAGTTTTCTGGTCAAATTCCAATTTAGGTAATTATATTCTACCAAATTATATTTCCTTTCCAACTACTTACATTTCCCTTCCAGTTCCAACTGGATAGCTTCCTATCATAAACTGTTAGGGAGCGGTACTATGTGCCATTTAACATTTGCCAAATTTGACCCCATTTCACAGATGAATGGAAATGATCCCTGTTTATCCTGCAGTTCGTATATCAGATATTTTTAAAATAAGAGGATAGATACTATGTAAATCTAATAATAAAATACCCCACCAGAACTGCCAGCCTCCACACTGAGGCCAAGAATCAAGTGAACATTAGAAAAAGGTACTCCTGAGTATGGGTTATGTTTGTATGGTAAAGCTTGCACAGCCACTAACCATGCTGTACATTCTCTGTGAAGAAACAGATACTCAGAATGTGGTGGTGTTCTAACACAGCAATTCTCAAACTGCTGTATGTGAACTGCTATTGGTACATAGAATTCATTACAATGACTCTGATTAGAATTACAAAAGGTGGTACCACACCAAGTACATTATATAAATAAATAAAACATATATATGAATGAGAGCCACTCATCTAATGCATTTAACAAACATTACATTAATTGTTGGACTGGGGGATTTGGTAGGTACAACTTGATGCCTGTCTCCTTCTCTTTTTTTAATAGGATGTGAATAGATCTATTACCTTTTTACGACGCATATTATAACTATATCTCAGTCATGTGGATAGGCAAGCACTTTATATTTGTATGCCAGACAAGCATAGTAACCTGAAAATAATTTTACATTAAAAAAAACACTAGCCAAAACTTGCAATAGCAAGATAAATCCAAGCTAAACAAGAAATGGACGTTATACAGAGAAATAAAACAAGAAACAGCAAGTAATGGCTCACGTGGACAAGAGACTCGGGATTTGATGTAGATGCTTATGCCCTTTAACACCCACCAGCCTCTAAGGCTACGTCTACACTGGGAGCTAGATATGGGATTCCCCTGATCATATACACAAATGGGATTTGCCATTATGAAAGTAATGAGTACATACTATCAACTGACTGCACATTTTTCCCTCAAAGTGTTTCCTGAGGTTATATCTGCATTGTGAGGTAGGGATGTGATTCCTCTATTCAGGTACACATACTCACGCTAGTTCTTATCAAGAATGCCAGTATAAATAGCTGGGTAGCCACGGTATCACAGGCAGTGGAGGCACAACTGAGCTGTGCAGAGTACAAACCCACCTGAAACTGGTGGTACAATCACTTGGCTATTATGTACTCATTAGTGCCATAATGACAAATCCTAAAAGGGACATAGCCTTCTTGAAGGCTGAGCACCACCCTGGATTTCTCTCTAGCTAGATCCTTAAGATGTTTTGACTGAATGTTAGGTCTATACCCATCAGTGGCAATCTTATCGTGACACTGAAGCTTTTGGTGACCAAGTGATCGCTGACCATGCAGTGGTATTCCTTGGTAAATGTACTTCATAATTCATTGGTCTTTCATATTGATAAATGCAAAGTAATGCACACTGGAAAACATAATCCCAATTATACATATACAAGATGGGGTCTAAATTAGCTGTTACCACTCAAGACAAAGGTCTTGGAGTCTTTGTGGATAGTTCTCTGAAAACAACAATGTGCAGTGGCAATCAAAAAAAATCGAACAGAATGTTGGGCATCATTAAGAAAGGGATAGATAAGACAAAATATCATATTGCCTCTATATAAATCCATGGTACACCCACATCTTGAATATTGCGTATAGATGTGGTCGCCCTGTCTAAAAAAAAAAGATGTATTGGAATTGGAAACAGTTCAGAAAGGGGCAACAAAAATGATTAGGGGTATGGAACGGCTGCCATATGAGGAGAAATTAATAAGACTGGGACTTTTCAGCTTGGAAAAGAGACGACTAAGGGGAGATATGATAGAGGTCTATAAAATCATGACTGGTGTGGAGAAAGTAAAAAAGGAAGTGTTATTTACTCCTTCTTGTAACACAAAAACTAGGGGTCACCAAATGAAATTAATATGCAGCAGATTTAAAACAAACAAAAGGAAGTATTTTTTCACACAATGCAGTCAACCTGTGGAACTCTTTGTCAGAGGATGTTGTGAAGGACAAGACTATAACAGAGTTCCAAAAAGAACTAGATAAGTTCATGGAGAATAGGTCCATCAATGGATATTAGCCAGGATCGGCAGGGATGGTGTCCCTTACCTTTGTTTGCCAGAAGCTGGGAATGAGCGACAGGGGATGGAGCACTTGATGATTATCTGTTCTGTTCATTCCCTCTGGGGCACCTAGCATTGGCCACTGGCAGAAGACAGGACTGGGCTAGACGGACCTTTGGTCTGACCCAGTATGGCTTATATTCATGTTAATATATCAGTATCAAGAAAGTTGCCAAGATGGAGATGGAGGTGGCAAGGTTTGACTATGATTATCCTCATTGTTGATCTTGTCCTAACACTTAATATGGAGCAGCTGATGAAGATGATGAGAATCAAACATCAATCTGCCACTTGATTGCAATGGCCAAGGACTTAGCTGTATTCAGATTAATATATTTTATTCAGATTATTAGCAAGACTGATGTTCACTGCTTCTTGCCTGAACAGATCAGGCATCAGTTGCAGTGACCCAAACTGAGCCAACAAGGCAAAGGCATCAGTGTATTGGAGATCTTGAAGCAAAATAGTGTTCAGATCAAGATCACAAACATCTGCCTCCTCAAAACTTACCAATCTATCAAAACTCAACAATGGTGACAGGACACAGCCTTGCTGAACTTTCATGGAAACCATGCCTTGAACACAGTTTTCTTTTCCATTATAGAACTCCTCCACCACTAACGGTATCTTCCTACTGCAGGCAAGTAACCTCATCAGATCCCACAGTCTTGCTCAATGCATGGAATCAAAAGTTTGATAGAAGCTCAAAAAAAAAAGAAAAGTGCTGAGCACCATTTATTAAATGCCGCCATCTTCTCAAAAAGCTGTCTGAAGGTAATGAACTGGTTGCCATTGGAACAACCAAGTGTAAAGCTGCACTCAATATCCTTCGCCACAAAGTGCACTGCTGATTGAGATATTAACATGGAAACAGGAAGATATTCCCTGGGACCAACAACAGCATAAAACTCTATAGTACCATAACGATGAAAAAAGTCACTATTCCCCTCCCCCCCACGCCAGAAAAAATAAAAACAAGGATCATCTTAACTTTTAGGGTACATGCTCAAACTATCCAAAGAGGTGTTGGGCCTCATTTTCAGAGGCACGTATAGCTCTCCCAGCTCAGCATCTCAATATCAGGTAATAGAATTCACAAATATAGAATTTAAAAACAGAGGTAGTCATATTTCAATCACAGCATCTTTAGTACTTCCTCATCTTCCTCCTCTACTGATATACTTTTATATAACAGATTATGAATTCTTTGACCTGATCAAAACCTTAAGTTAAAAACTGTCATCCTTTAAACGGACAGTCAAATTAGAAATCACACTTTGTTGTTTTTGTGGATACAGACTAACATGGCTACCCCTGTGACACTTATGAATATTACATGGTTTTTACCTGTAATCGTACGTAACTTTTTTCAGTTTGTTTACCTTACGCATTTGGCACCACTTTGGGAACAATCAGTTTCTCTCTCTCCTGTTTCTGTGGGTCTTCTAAAACATTTCTTTCCATGTTGCTGTGCCAAAGTAATTCTAAAGCTACAAAAATTGGCAGGGCAGGTATGCGACTAATGTGGAATCTGAAACCCCTTTTAACTCAGTTTTTTTAACTATGTAAATTTTATGTTGACTGTGTCCCTTAAATTTCAATTTGGTGGAAAACATAAGATACATGAAATGCAAGGGGGGAAAAAAAGCAACTCTAAAGGCACGGATGGGATACCTTACATCAGGAAAAATGTAGATATTGGCATGTTAACCAATGTGTTCTATAGATTTTTATACAAAGTCAGTTTTTTATTCTCAGATATTGAGCAAGAGTTGTCTCTGTACTAGAAAATTTCATATCCATTTTTGTACACTGTGCATGCCAATAATTATTTACTCACTAGTGATGGCTGAACTTCGCTACTATTGTTTCTCATACTAGGTGGATTAAAATTAGAGCAGGGATGCCTACCCTCGTTACAATTATACCTCAGATAATGATATAGACCTTTCCTATGTCAGAGATTTGCAGGGTTCACCTCCAGTGAAAGGAGTGCCATAAAAGGCTCTTCACTTGGGGAGTGACTCAGAGTCCAAAAGAAAGGGCAGAAGAGCATGGTGGTTTATAACTTTCACACCAGCATCTCATTTCTGTGTGCAGACATTGTATAAATAGTACTTGCAACCAGGGCTTAATTTATCAGAGATTATTTCCTGGACTCCCTCCGCCCCCTCATTTGGAGCCAGGGGCTTCAGCCCCACAGTGCGTGCCACCGCTTCTGCCCTGAGGTCAAGCACCGGGATTCCTGTGGGTTTGAAAATATTTACCCGAGCTCCACTCTGATGGGCTCCAGCTGAATTTAAGTCCTGCTTGCAAACCCTTTCCAAACAGCTAGTGCAACATCTCCCCTTATCACACTCCTTTACACACCTCACTGAAGTTAGATGGAAGTGCCTTACATTATGAACTTCTATTGTTTTTTGGTCTATTGTTATTTAAGGGGAAGCTTTACATAAGGCTTTCCTAATTTTGAACAAACATTTGAGACAGATTTTTTTAATGAGTACTATTTTGATACTGAAATTATTTTTTACTCAAGTCCAATAAAGTTTAATTAATTCAAGTCTTTCTGTTGCTTATCTATAGTTCATACATGTCAATATAAGTGTATTAAACCCCATCTGAAAATTAAGTTAGATAAAATCCAATGAACATTCCGCACCAAAGGGCAGATCTAAAAATCTCATTGGTACTATGTATAAAACTTATCTACGAAGAAACAAGTTGCTGAACTACAAAAGAGGAAGTATTTTTCAAAGCCACTTTCATCATACTGTTATCTAAGCAGTTATTTATCAAAACTACTCATATTTGCATAATACATTTAAACCCAGCTTCCTTTCTAGGAAAGTACATGGCATTGTTTATGAACGGTACATAGAACTGTAAAGGAACCAAAAGAAAAGTGTGAAGTTTCTTGGAAGTCATTTGAATAACAAATGTAGGTAAGTTTGTTTTATAGCTTACTATAACAACTTTCTGAAATTAGGCAGGCCTTTACAATTGGCAATTATTCTTTTCAGACCTTAATAGATATTTTGAAAAAAGTATAGGCTTGTTAATTTTATTATACAAATCTGTTGAACATTTTGGATTTCTGAATAGGCCATGTACCCAAAACATTTTTCCTACCACTTGTTCTGTAAATTAACACTTAATGTCTGAGTACATTTTATAGCAGTGCTCAGGAAGCAAATATAATGGATGATATAGTTAGACTCCCAGCATGCTTCCAGCCCCAGGAAACAGTTGAGAAAAAAGCTCTCAGCTACACCCATATCGCAAGGATAAAGAGAAACTCTTGGGGGGACGTTCCAGAAGATGTCAGAGAAAGTGGTTGCAGGTTATGCAGTTTCACCCATTCCACATGTTGGAGCATGCTGGAAGAAAGCCTGTAGGTTAGCACATGGAAGGCAAGATGGAAGAGGTAAGACACAGAGAGTTATGGGTAATAGGGCACTTGGTATTCAAAGGGGGAAATCTATTGGGTTTAACAAAGGCATAAGAAGCTTGAACTGCCTTGTAAACAGCTGAGAGAGTCAAAGAAAGAGGCAGCAACCACCCCACCCACCACCACAGTCAAACTATCACATCATCAAGTTACAAGAGAAATATGTATTGAATTTCTTTGCCTTGACTAGCTTTTCAGTCATTAACTATCTGCCCCCAAAATTGGAAAACTAATTGAAGAAAGCAGGAAGATCTTTGTATAAGGAAAATTCTAGAAGCATAAGTGAGCTGAAAACTCACAAGGCTTAAAAATAATATGGCTACAGTTTTCAAGCTTGTGTGCTTAAGGTCAATAGACAGCGCAACTATGGACTGAAACCTCTCCATCAGAAGATAGGCCATTGTGGTTATGACAACGAGGTCTGCTCCTGAGAATGTTATATGCTGTGTTAGCTGATGGAAATGCCATCTGTACTAGGGCTGAGGTCTATTTTCCTTCCTCTTTGAACTTGGGGTGTAAACCCCTGAAGACCTCAAAGTCGCCTGACAGTCTTTTAGGGTATCCATGGTGTCATCAGTATTTTGAAAGAACAGCTTAGACCCCTCAAACGGCAAATCCTTGATTGTATTTTGCAGCTCCTCTGGAATTCTAGACATCTGCAGACAAGAACGTCTCAGGGCTGTGGCCATGGACTGTGAAACTATCAGCTGTATCAATAGCTGCCTGGAGAGATGTTTATGCCATGAGGTGCCCTTCTGAAAAACAAGATCCATAAACTGTTCCCTATTCTCCTCCAGTAGTCTGTCCGCTAACTTGGCTAATGCTGTGAAATTAATACAATTATAGTTGAACAGGAGAACTTGATAGTTAGCCACCCTCATTTGAACAGCAGCTGTGCAGTATGCCTTCCTCCGCATACATCCAATCTCTTGATCTCTCTGTCTTTAGGAATGGCTTTGGGATGAGACTGCTGGGAGTGCTGACTGGCAGTCATGACCACCAATAGTCAGGGACCAGATATATGAAAAAATAAGCAAAGTCCTTTAGAGGGACTTGGTAGCACCTATTTGGGGGAAAATGGATGATACAGTCTCCTGGTGACAACACACTTTCCATTCCACTAATATCAGTGGAGGACATTAAACAGAAACGGGACTTTTTTAAATCAGCAGGGCCCGATAGCTTGCATTCAAGAGTTTTAAAAGAGCTGGTGGTGGAGCTCACTGGACTGTTAACATTGATTTTCAATAAGTCTTGGAGCACTGGAGAAGTTACAAGAGCCTGGAGGAAGGATGACGATGTGTCAATTTTTAAAAAGGGTAAACAGGATGTCTCAGGTAATTATAGGCCTGTAAGTCTGACATCAATCCCAGGCAAGATAATAGAGCAGCTGATATGGGACCCTAATTAAAAAAAAATGGAGGGCAATGTAATTCATGCTAATCAACATGGGTTTATTGAAAATAGATCCAGTCAAACTAACTTGATTTCTCTTATTTTTCATTTGATTACAAGATTGGGTAATAAAAGTAACAGTGTTGACGTAATATACGTATAGAATATCAGGGTTGGAAGGGACCTCAGAAGGTCATCTAGTCCAACCCCTGCTCAAAGCAGGACCAATCCCCAGACAGATTTTTATCCCAGTTCCCTAAATGGCCCCCTCAAGGATTGAACTCATAACCCTGGGTTTAGCAGGCCAATGCTCAAACCACTGAGCTATCCCTGCCCCAGGCATTTGACTTGGTATTACACAACATTTTGATAAAAAAAGATATTAAATTAACATGGTACACATTAAAAGAATTAAAAACTGGCTGATAGGTCTCAAAATGTAACTGTAAATGGGGAATCATCATCAAGGGGGTCTGTTTCCAATGGGGTCCTGCAAGGATTGGTTCTTGGCCCTACATTATTTAATTTGACCTGAAAGAAAACAAAATAATCACTGATAAAGTTTGCAGATGATCCAAAAGTTGGGGGAGCGGTAAATAATGAAGAGGTCAGGTCACTGATTCAGGATGATTTAGATCACTTGGTAAACTGTACGCAAACAATATGCATTTTAATACAGTTACATGCAAATATGTATACATCTACCAACAAAGAGTGTAGGCCAGGCTTACAAGACGAGGGACTCTATCCTGGGAAGAAGTGACTCTGAAAAAAGATTTTGGGGTGGTGGGGGATAATCAGCTGAACATGAGCTCCCAATGTGATGCTATAGCCAAAAGGGTTAATGAGACCCTAGGGTGCATAAACAGGGGAATCTTGAGTAGAAGTTATTTTACCTCTGTATTTGGCACTACTGTGACCACTGCTGGAATATGGTGTCCAGTTCTGACGTCCATAATTCAAGATGTTGATAATTTGGAGAGGGTTCAAAGAAGAGCCCTGAGAATGATTATAGGACAAGAAAACCTGTCTTATAGCGATAGACTTAAGGGACATGGTCTGTTTAGCTTAACAAAGAGAAGGTTAAGGGGTGACTTGATTACAAGCTATAAATACCTACATCTGGGGAACAAATATTTCATAATGGGTTTGTCAATCTAGCAGAGAAAGGTAGAACAAGATCAAGTGGATCGAAGTTGAAGCTAGACAAATTCAGATTGGAAATAAGGCATACATTTTAAATGGTGAGATTAATTAACCATTGCAACAATTTACCAAGGATGGATTCTCCACTGCTGAGAATTTTTACATCAAGATTGGATGTTTTTCTAAAAGACATGCTCTAGGAACTATTTTGGGAAAGTTCTGTGGTCTGCCCCATACAGGAGAGTCAGACTGGATCACAATGGTCCCTTCTGGCCTTGGAATCTATGAATCTGCTGTTTGACATTGCCATAGACTGGATTATGAAGTGTATTAGCAACACAATCGCTGGTATAGCATGGGTAAATAGCAAATGCTTTGAAGATCTAGAGACTTTGCTGATGATATTGCACTACTGGGCGACACTCTCAGAAAGCTATGATGATAGATAACCTGAAATGAACAATAGGCCAAGTAGGGCTCAAAATCAGTTACGCCACAACAAATATCCTTGAAACTCTGATGCCAAGCAGCAACTTCATAGCAGAAGGCAAAAACAAAGAAAAAAAGAACAGTTCATCACCCTGGGCAGCACCATAGTAGCCAACAGAGATCTCAAGAAGGAGATGACATCAAAGATAGGAAAGTGATCCAACAGCATTCACTAAACTCAACAACTTATGAAAAACCAAAGATATTCAGCACGAGAACAAAACAGAATTTTCAACTCAAACAATCTCAATGTTAACATTCGGCTGCGAAAGCTGAGATTTACCACAATGTCAGACAAAAAAGTAGACTCCTTCAAAGACCAAAAACTAGGAGCCTTCAAAAAGTGCTTATGAAAGATTCTGGGCATTGGATGGTAATTACGTTTCTCCAAAGAGATCCAAGAAGTCACCAATCAGCAGCTTGTCTCCTCCAGAATTAGAAGGAAGCACTGGACGTATCTGGTGTATGAACTCTGGATGCCAACACAAAGGTCATCACTACCTGGGGTAAGTCGACCTAAGTTACACTACTCCAGCTACGTGAACAACATAGCTGGAGTTGACGTAGCTTAGGTTGACTTACACCGGTATCTTCACTGTGCTGTGTCGACGGGAGACGCTCTCTGGTCGAATGACTTTACTCTTCTCTAAGAGGTGGAGTACCGGGGTCGAATGGAGTGCGCTCTGCCATCAATTCACTAGACCCGCTAAATCAAGACCCGCTGCATCGATTGCAGCAGCGTCGATCTCCGCGGTAGTGAAGACCAGCCCTATGATTCCCACATGAAGTTGTCAAGTGAAACCAACTGATGTGAGAAAGTGAGCACCCTCAAGAGAAACCTTAGGAAGAATAGAGCAGAACAGTTGATCTCAACACAACAGAGCATATGGAAGCAACTACATATGACAGAGAGCAACAGAATACCCCATTTTATGCCCTGTGCACCAATACTGGTGCGGGAAGAATGTAACAGAATAGAGTCAAGTTAGTTAACTTCACATACTTACACATGGAAATAAATTCACTGTGAAATCCTCTAGTTGCAAATCCCTCTTGTCTTATGAACAACAGTGAAGAGAAGGTTACTTACCGTAACTGGAGGTTCTTCGAGATGTGTGCTTCCTATCTGGATTCCAGACGTGGGTGCACATGAGCGCCACACGCCAGAGCCAGAACTGTTCAATAGCAGTGTCCATTGACCCGCACATGTCATGCGTCTTCAGGGTGTCTGCATCCAAGGCTATAAGAGGCCATGTGTGTTGACACTACTACAGTATCCCTCTTACTGCCACATGGCCAGAATCGGAACCCCTGCTAACAGAATTCTTGTCCATTTTCTCTTGTCTGTATATAGTTGTTAGCGTTGTATACAGTAGTTTTTGTACAGTTTAGTTAGACTCCCCTATTGGACTTCTTCTTATGAGAAGACTCCCACAGCTCCTCCAGGACTATCACCCTACCAGTCAGCTTCAAGAACTGCGCCTCGTGCCTGCGCTCCTTCTCTGTGAGTGATGAGCACCAGAACGGTCTCTACTGCATGAGCAAAGCCCACATCGTCGCCTGCTATTCCATCTGCCGCACTCATGTCTGGAATCCATGTAGAGACCATCCCTCAAAGAAGAATAAATTAAGACCTACACAAGTCTGAATGACAGAACAGATTGCCCGGGACCAGCACAGAAATGGACACCTGCTGGATGCCATCATGGTAAAACAGAGAAACCAAGATTAAAACTTGTTGATGCTTCAAGAGCACCAGATCGAATTCCAATCTCTACAGAAGCTCACCCACAAAACCTTGATGAGATTTAATGAGCAATAATACTCATTTTCTCCATTTTTAAAGTGTATTCCAAGTGTAGCACTGTACACTTGTGGGACATAGTGACAATATTTTTAACCACCAGTATATGCAACTTTTTTACTACCCATATATATACACCCTGTATTAATGGAAGGAAACTTGGAATTATAGCAGTTTCAACCAATAATCTGAAACAAAGATCAAAGCAGCAAGACAGGCCACTGTCAATTTAAACTACAAGTGAAATTTACATAAAAGGTTAGTTGCCATATAAAGATTAACAAAGCCAACTACAAAATTTTGTATATCTAGATTATCCATACCGGAAAAGTATCAGTATACCATGCCTGATGGCTGCATCATATCCATCAATATGCAATATAACTACTCTATGAAACACCTGACTCATTTCTAAATATACAGTCACAATAGTTATAAACCTTTCAATTGCATCCTGAATCCTAAAGTTACCTGAGAACACACTTTTTGTGAATCGCTGTATTTAATTTAAAAATTTAAAAAACATAAGTGATTATCCAGTCATGTTAGCGTCCCCTCCTTATTGACACTATGATCATACAACTTATGTTTGAGTGTCATAGTAGACATCCTAATGTTCAGAAGGCATTTTGATGGTAAATCCATCAATAAATTTCTTAAATCAAAATGTATCTTTGTATTTCAGCTATTAAATTTCCAATACAAACACTTCAGAAAAGGAGAAGACAGCTTAAGGAAGCGTAAATATCTTTTTCTATACAAATTTGATTCCTTTTGAGAAAACTGCAATAGAACCTTTAACACACAAGGAATTAAGATAATAAAGTCCTATTACTCAAAATTTACTTATTTTTCCGACCATGAGTTAAAATGAAAACTCACACTTTTAACAAATCTACAGAGGGTCCTGTGGCACCTTTAAGACTAACAGAAATATTGGGAGCATAAGCTTTCGTGGGTAAGAACCTCACTTCTTCAGATGCAAGTAATGGAAATCTCCAGAGGCAGGTATAAATCAGTATGGAGATAACGAGGTTAGTTCAATCAGGGAGGATGAGGTGCTCTGTTCGCAGTTGAGGTGTGAACACCAAGGGAGGAGAAACTGCTTCTGTAGTTGGATAGCCATTCACAGTCTTTGTTTAATCCTGATCTGATGGTGTCAAATTTGCAAATGAACTGGAGCTCAGCAGTTTCTCTTTGGAGTCTGCTCCTGAAGTTTTTTTGCTGTAAGATGGCTACCTTTACATCTGCTATTGTGTGTCCGGGGAGGTTGAAGTGTTCTCCTACAGGTTTTTGTATATTGCCATTTCTGGTATCTGACTTGTGTCCATTTATCCTCTTGGGTAGTGACTGTCCAGTTTGGCCAATGTACATAGCAGAGGGGCATTGCTGGCACATGATGGCATATATAACATTGGTGGACGTGCAGGTGAATGAGCCGGTGATGTTGTAGCTGATCTGGTTAGGTCCTGTGATAGTGCTGCTGGTGTAGATATGTGGGCAGAGTTGGCATCGAGGTTTGTTGCATGGGTTGGTTCCTGAGTTAGAGTTGTTATGGTGCGGTGCGTGGTTGCTGGTGAGAATATGCTTAAGGTTGGCGGGTTGTCTGTGGGCGAGGACTGGCCTGCCTCCCAAGGTCTGTGAAAGTGAGGGATCATTGTCCAGGATGGGTTGTAGATCACTGATGATGCGTTGGAGAGGTTTAAGCTGAGGACTGTAGGTGATGGCCAGTGGAGTTCTGTTGGTTTCTTTTTTGGGCCTGTCTTGTAGCAGGAGGCTTCTGGGTACACGTCTGGCTCTGTTGATTTGTTTCTTTATTTCCTTGTGTGGGTATCGTAGTTCTGAGAATGCTTGGTGATGACACAGCACAACTTATTGCTGAGCTCTGTGACTTTATCCTCACGCACAATTATTTCAAATTTGGTGACAATATATACCTCCAGACCAGTGGCACCGCTATGGGCACCCGCATGGCCCCACAATACGCCAACAATTTTATGGCTGACCTGGAACAACGCTTCCTCAGCTCTCGTCCACTCACGCCCCTTCTCTACCTACGCTACATTGATGACATCTTCATCATCTGGACCCATGGGAAGGAGACCCTGGAAGAATTCCACCATGATTTCAACAGCTTCCACCCCACCATCAACCTCAGCCTGGACCAATCTACACGGGAGGTCCACTTCCTAGACACCACCATACAAATAAGCGATGGCTTATAAGGGGTCGGCAACCTTTCAGAAGTGGTGTGCTAAGTCTTCATTTATTCACTCTAATTTAAGGTTTCGTGTGCCAGTAATACATTTTAATGTTTTTAGAAGGTCTCTTTCTATAAGTCTATAATATATAACTAAACTATTGTTGTATGTAAAGTAAATAAGGTTTTTTAAAATGTTTAAGAAGCTTCATTTAAAATTAAATTAAAATGCAGAGCCCCCCAGACAGGTGGCCAGGACCCAGGCAGCGTGAGTGCCACTGAAAATCAGCTCGTGTGCCGCCTTCGGCACGCATGCCATAGGTTGCCTACCCCTACTTTTAGATGAACAGGGTGTGATTGAAGTGGGAGAAAAACACTGTAGGAAGCCATGACATTTAAAAAAATAGTGTTAAACCATCTTCCAGTAAGGTGACGAGCTTAGTTAAGAATTTGTAGGTTTCTTACTTGCATTTCTATAGCATCCTTCATATAAATGGAAATCCAAAGCACTTTAAAATAAATATTGATTGTTCAAATTTTCTCTGTGGTTGTATTAGCTCTCTCTACCTTCTCTCCATCTCCCATAAAAACTGAATCAAACCAGTGTTTAAGAGCACACCACAACCATTTAGAGCCTGGGAAAGTTTAGTTAGAGCACAAATTCTTAAGTTTAATATGGTTAAACAGGACTTTAATACCCCTACTCTTGAAAAAAGTGTCATTCTATGACAAGTGGTAAAGCTCTTACTTCTCATTTGGAAAATGGCACCCCTGGAAGCACAGCATCTGCTTATACTATGCTGGAGAACTGGTTCAGAAATGACAAGAGGCATACAAGACACCTAGAAATGTTATTCAGCTACTTAGTGGAAAAAGAAATAGTCACATTACACCTAGTCTGTTACTGTAGCAAATTCTTAGTAAAATTCAACACTAGTCAACCACAAAACCTCCAAAATAGATAAATTTAGTCAATAGTAGGGGAGAAAACAACTTAAGGTCACTATCACAAAACAAACAAACAAAAAAACCACTGCACATAAAAGATCTACTTTTGAATGATGCAGAAGGGTGTCGTAGAGAAAAATTAAGTCATTTCCACTTTAGAGCAATTTGGCAACTGAATTTCTTCTGAAAAAAGAATTAATTTTTCTTTTCACACTAAAAAAAACCCTACATGGATTAATGGCCTCTAGTGAAGTTAATGAGTTTACTGAAATATCCTTAACCGAAATCTGGGTACAGATCTCGAAGTGTAAGATAAGACAAGTCTATTGAACTTTGTCACACAATGTTTCAGACCTTAACAATACAATAATTATAGATAGTCACCACAGTTCTGAAAACTCCAGGTTGATATTTACAGCTAAACCTATTAAGTCAATTTTGTTGATAACAGCAAACTAATTATAAAACAGACTACAAGACAGCATGAGGAATAAAACCTGGCACCCCCACAGAAACAATAGGCACATTTCAAACCTTCAAACCCTTTGCAAGATTTCCAAACTCATGCCTGAGGGAAGGGGAAGACTCTGACATCTGGTTTCAGAGGACTTGGAGAGGTACAATTAAGCCATGAAAAAGAGAGAAACTGGCCAACACTTTAGGGACTAAAACAGTCTCAGTTCTTCCCAGCCACCTCACCCACACTGGCAACCACTTTTAACTTCCCTTGGGAAAGGAGAGAAGCCACCCAAGCTCGTCATGCTGCCGGTATTACAAGAAGGGATCAGCTTTTCTTCTTATTCAGCATCAGCTTAGAATTTGAACAATGATTTTTGTTTGACCAAACATCAGATATTAGCTTGAAATTCTTCCATTTATGTATTTGAAGCTGTGCTTTAAAAGAGGAGTTATGTTAGATACTTTAGTTTATGGAGAAAGAACAGAATCCTTCCCAGATTATTAAGATGCAAAAAAAAAAACCAAAGAAAAACAACAAAATGTATCTAAATAGTAAGAAAACACTCCAGTACATTGTAAGCAAAGAGGAAAGTGACAGTCAGATGAGATCTATTTAGTGCTTGATTTAAAGATAGCTTAAGGTATGTCAATCAAGCTGTTCTAAATCAAAGTCAAGCATACAGCAAAGTACCTGCACAAGCAGTAATCACACACATTTATTCATTCCACCTGCTAAACTGCAACAACAACAAAAAAATCTATATTAGTGGGACAGAGTTATTTATAAATATGGACTCTGTTGACATCTGCTGAGTAATTTGCACTGGAAGAGTAACTGAGGGTAAGAGTAAGAGTTTGCTGAGGGTACTCCAGTTTCATACAGAATGGAAACTCTTGTGCCACGGGGAGGCTGTTTCAGAAAAGCAAGAAGAAAAGGTGGGTGACAGATGCTACAAATAAAGAGCAGCCATGAAGGTGGGAGGCATGAGGAAGAGCAGATTCATTCAGTACGGTCATTTAAAATTCCCCTTCCCCATGCAGTCTTGGACCTTCAGTCATAATAAATATTCATCTGACAACATTTGCAATATTAAAACTCATCCATAACAGTACTGAGATAAAAACTACTTGAAACATATGGCAGCTTTCTTGCTGGAGTGGATTTACCAGTTCTCAAGCACATCAGCTGGTCTGCTGGCTTACCAACTGATGGTAGTCTTGGATTTGAGGGACCCCTAGCTTCCAGTAAGGAATAAAACTATTAACATAGGAAAGGAGTTACTTATGATCTTTCAAGGAGACAGCAGGCTGGCATGCCATACTTCAACTTCATACTCCTGCATGTGTCACCACTGTCATTTTAAGATGCCTCATGTCAACCGCATATTTCTCAAAGTTAGATGTTCAGACTTGCCTCAATGAATTGATGGTATTGTATTGTACAGAGAGCGAGAGCAATTAAGTATATAAAATAACTGGATTAGTGGATAGGGTCCTTGCACTAGAGTTTTCAGCATAATGCTTGTCACAGCACAAAAAGATTCTACAGTAGCTATAGAGTATTAGGATACTAGTCACCTGCTTTTACTTATGCAGATATTTATTAATGCGTGACAATAAACTGCGTTAATACACACACTGACATCAAAAATCATTCAATTTTTAGAATGAATTGCATCATTAACTGGAAGAACTGCATACAAGATAGTAATGTACACAAAGAATGAGCACATGAAGAATGTTCCTGTGCTAAATGAATCATGTAAATCTTTCCCGGCTCATGATTCTGGAACCCAAGCACCACAATAGATATCAAGAATTCCCAAATTATAGTCTCTACTATTACAAGTGTTTCTGGGACCTTGGGCAAGCTACTTAAAGTCTATAGCACTCCCCTAGAAAATAAAGGCATCAATACTTTACAGCTATTTACCTTTTAGAATTAGTTAAAATGTTATCAAAGGCTTTGAAGGTAAAGTACCCTAAATAATTATCATAAATATCATCACTGTTTTAGTTTAACATGTTTAAGCTGCACATACTGGTCAGCAAAGTCACTGGAAAATTTTCAGCAACTATTTCTTTTGGACAGTTAAACTGATTTATTTTTCCACAGAGAAAAAAAAATTAAATCTAAAAAGGTGATATGAGTCGATAATACAGTTTTAGTTCATATAGCTCATCTCACAAAGCTGGTTTCCAAAGTGCTGAACAATACTTCATTTTTCTCTTAAGGCACACTTGATTAAAAGTAACCAAAGCAAGATAATATTTTCCTGATAGTTGCACTTATTACCTTCCTACACATTCTCTCTCAACTAATTTTGTGTCTTACCATCCCACATCCCCTCCCCGCCCCCAAAAAAGCAATTTTGGGGCACCTTTAGGTGTGCAGTGCACACGTCACTAGATATTGAACTGGTAGTACAGTACCATGAATGTATAATAATCTCTATGGTCTAAATTAGACATTGCAGGAAAAGGACTCAGTTTATAAAATGTGTTTCCTTAGAAATGAAGTGTTATACATGAAAAAAAAGAACCTGCATTATATTGCATAATACTTTCAGTATAGTCGGTTTTTACCTTAACCTCTCCAACCGACATCTGGGATTATCTAGGCTCATTCATCCAGGTGGGAGATTCAAATGATCTCTACTGATGTGATGGATGTGCTTTCTAGAGACTCACACATTTACCAACTCTGCTGTATTTACATGTTTTTAGCTTTGTGCACCTCATCTTTTAGAGACCCAATTTAGAGGCCTTGTGTCCAATTGTCAGAGATGTTAATGTGCCATCAGAGATGTGCATTGCTTAGCAGCTCAAAAATCAGGCACAAGATACCTTTATTTACAGATTTTCTCCCACAGAGGCTCTGAATTTTCTGGACAATTCAGTATCACTTTTAAAAAAAACCTGTACTGTTTTTATCTCCTTGGTACTTAGTAGTAACCCTGGGTGGTAGAGTTACTACTAAAACTAATGGCTAACATTACCACAGTTTACAAAGTAGCAGCCGTGTTAGTTTGTATCCACAAAAAGAACAGGAGTACTTGTGGCACCTTAGAGACTAACAAATTTATTTCAGCATAAGCTTTCGTGGGCTACAGCCCACTTCTTCAGATGCATAGAGTGGAACACGCAGACAGAAGATATTTATACATACAGAGAACATGAAAAGGTGGAAGTACGCATACCAATTGTAAGAGGCCAATCAACTGAGATGAGCTATCAGTAGCAGCAGAAGAAAAAACTTTGACGTGATAATCGAGATGACCCATAGAAAGTGTGAGGAGAACTTAACATGGGGGGAAAAAATTCAATTAGTGTAATGACCCAACCATTCCCAGTCTCTGTTTAGGCCTAAGTTAATTGTGTCTAATTTGTATATTAATTAGAGTTCAGCAGTCTCTCTTTGGAGTCTGTTTTTGAAGTTTTTTTGTTGCAAAACTGACACCTTCAGGTCTGTCACTGAGTGATTAGAGAGGTTGAAGTGTTCTCCCACTGGTTTTTGAATGTTATGATTCCTGTCAGATTTGTGTCCATTTATTCTTTTGCGTAGAGATTGTCCAGTACATTGGCATCTGAAGAAGTGAGCTGTAGCCCACGAAAGCTTATGCTGAAATAAATTTGTTAGTCTCTAAGGTGCCACAAGTACTCCTATTACCACAGCTGTGCATAGTTCAATGTCAATAAGAGTTCAAAGCACATCAACTTCAGTTTATTGTTGCTGCTTGAATTCAAGAAAAACTTCTATTGTTTATGACAACAGACATGTTCCCTGGAAGAGAAAAATCTCTCCACCAGCCATTCTGTTGCCAAGGGAAAAAAATATTTTATGAGTGATTAAACACAGTTCTTGTGTACCTATTAAGAGATGCTGTTCTACAGCAGTTATTCAACTCAATTATGTTGTGCCACATCAGCGGGTTAATACAGAAAAAGCTCTCAAGTGTTGGTGATATGACCCCCACATATACCACACTATCAATTACATGTCCAGAGTTCTAGTAAGATTCAACCTTCAACTATTTTGAGTTTAGAAAAGACATCTAGACTGTGGAAGAAGCATTCAGAAACTTCATTAGCAAGTAGTTTAAAGATTTAATCTGAAACAAATCCTGACTTTCTATCAGGTGGTAGGAAGGATCATTTAGGAATTAAAGCACAGAATTAGGGGTCAAGATCTAGGAGTCCTGGGTAAGAATTTCAGAAGCACATATGTGATGAAAGTCCATGGCAGCTGGATTCCCAACTCTCTTAAGTGCTTTTGAAAAATCCCACCCTCTATTCCCAGCTCTGAAATAAGCGTTGTCTATTATCTTGAGCAAGTTATGGCTTCTTGCTACGTTTTCAACTAGCCTCTCTTGTAAAAACTACCCACCATTACTACCACCAGTTCAGCTCCACCTGTGGTAGCAATGGTGGGAATAGTAATGTAGATGAGATTCCAGGCAGCCCGCAGCATTTTAACCACTGTCATCTAACCATGCTCAGAGGGATGGTGGTGTTACCAGCGACCACTGTCACTTCGTCGAATTCTGGGCTCCTAATGGTTGCTAGCACCAATAGTTGCAAACCTGGGGCATCAACAAGAAAAGGGTAGTGTAACACAGTTTCTGTGTCTCATTTACTATGTCCATGAGATGGGGAAAATCTTACCCTGCAGGAGTGTGGTGAGGCGGATGTATGTTAAGTGCTCCAAGCTCGTTGGATGAAAGATGCCACCGAAAATTAAAAAACATGAAGAACCCAAGTGCACTTTGTAAACTAGGGTTGTCAGCCTCAACCTCTTGCCCAAGTTCCTTGATTAATTAAATTCGACATACTTAAATCCAACCCTCTTCCTTCATTTGGATACATGATTTAGGATGCAGAGTGCAGAAGAGTAGAGTGGTAGTTTTACAGCACTATGTTTCACCAGAGATTTATGCTGTAATTTTTAATTTATAGTAAGGCACCCAGAGCACTGGATGGGCACATATAAGATGTATTTTGAAAATGTGAAGAAATAAAATAAAATTAGTCATAGGAGAATGGATTTTTTTGCATGTTACTTCTGATCCAATCAGATCCTGCCTCCTCCACAACCCATGACTGCTGAGAGCCCCAAATGCGGCAGTCTTG
Organism: Terrapene triunguis; assembly: GCF_002925995.2. Classification (NCBI taxonomy): domain Eukaryota; kingdom Metazoa; phylum Chordata; order Testudines; family Emydidae; genus Terrapene; species Terrapene triunguis. Next base: position 23,050,316 of record NW_020664444.1, read on the forward strand.
GTGCAGTTTCACTGTGTGGTGGGAAGGAAAGGGGTAAGAGTCTGGGACACTGTACAGAGGGTCCTATCTCATACACTGCAAAGCTGTGCTCCACAAGGTCTTTCTGCACCCAAGTGTAAAGATGTGAAGGAGTGTTTTAGAATGATTCCTGAATACAGTAGGGATAATGGATACATTGGTTCCATGAAGGGAGTTGCGGGGGCCAATGTAGCACTAAGATTTCAGTAGCAGCTATAGGGCACTATGCACTGATTTGCTGGACAAGGATTCCTTTCGCTTCCCATCCTGGCTACTGCAGAACTCTCCAGTACACATCTTAGTTACCTGAGTGGTGTGCTAAGATTAGGATTTGTCACATGGCTTGTACGATGGATTAAGATAAATCTGAAGGAAAAGTGATGTATGTGAAATAGCATTAACAGAAAATATGGAGACGTCTAGAGTCAGAGGCAGCTCCCCCCCGGCCCGGGGAGCCATGCGGCAGCTCCCCGCCCCAGCTTACCTCTGCACCGCCTCCTCCCCGAGCACGCCTTCGCCACTCCACTTTTCTCGCTTCCCAGGCTTGCGGCGCCAATCAGCTGTCTGGCGTCGCAAGCCTGGGAGGGAGAGCAGCAGAGAGGGGCGGCGTGCTCAGGGGAGGAGGCAGAGCAGAGGTGAGCTGGGGTGGGGAGTTCCCCTGCATGCTGTGCCCCCACCCCCTTACTTGCTGCAGGCGGCCCTCCCCGCGCCCCCCCTGTCCCAGATCCCTCCACCTAAATGCCGCCGACGACCGGTGCGGCCGAAGATCCGGCCGCCACGGTCGCCGCCGAAGGACCCGAAATGCCGCCCCCCAAATGCTAGCACCCTAGGCAACCGCCTAGGTCGCCTAATGGGTTGCACCGGCCCTGCATACAATAATTAAAGGTTCTGCTTTTTTATCACTAGAAATGTTTCCCTGCCCTGGAAGAGTATGACTGGAGAAGTAGTGAAATGATGCCACAAGAACGAGAAGTGTTAAAGTTAAGTAACTAATGGGCAGGGAAGGGATGTTTATTCAGCCTGTTTAAGTCTGGCTTTTGTTTGTGTGAACACATTTAATTTTTATGACTCCAACATTTTGGATAATGAAAGTAATTGCTAAAGGCTTAACACTGCACATCTTTTCTATTAAAGGACTACCATATACATCTTCTCAGACCTGCCAATAAGTCTGAGCAAAACCAAGGGGACCAAAATTGATATTCCTGGTATTTCTAAATTTTAAAAGCCCAATCAGGCCTTCTTTATACCTCAGGGGAAAAAAAATAAGGCATGAGCCCAATTTTTAATTTCTTTGAAGCTTATCTTTAGGATACCAACAGGATTTTAATGAATGGAGAAATGTGAAAAGCCACTACCTTAATTTAGGTTTCAGAGTAGCAGGTTGTAGCCCACGAAAGCTTATGCTCTAATAAATTCGTTAGTCTCTAAGGTGCCACAAGTACTCCTGTTCTTTTTACCTTAATTTATTCTGCTAAGGAACAATAGGACAAAAACTAATAGGTTTCAGACACTTACACAAGAGTGCCACACGATCATGCTTCCTTCCCACCCCCAAGCTCTACCTTTGCTCTCCCTGAACGGACGTTAAATTTTGCTATTGCTGCAAATTTAAGCTACCACGTATGTATTCAGAAACTGAATGGGACAATAAGTTATTACAGGGAGAAGATTTCTCAGGTTCCATTCACCCTTCAAAATCAAGGAACTGATGTCATCCTAAAAGTAAGTGGTAGTCATTTAACCACAAAAATACAAAAATAGAGGGGAGTACAACTGCAAATGACTTATTAAATGCGGTAAGATGCCAAGCTCTGAAGCTTTTTTTGTCTTCAAAGAACAAGTTATTAATTTTTAATAAGAGTAATAGCATGTTCTACATAGGCTTTATTTTTAATAAAAGTTCAAAAAGGATATGACCAAGGAGAAAACTATAGCCAGTATTAGCCAGACTTTTAGTGAACACATTGATTTATAATAATTTGTAGCAGCTTTATTTATTTCAAATGGGTACAATGGGTCAATCCACTGAACAGCCCTCTGGAATAGGCTTCCCAGATTTCTTCTTGAATTTCCATGTCAGTAATTTACATGCTTAAATGCTCATTCACAATCCATTTCCCAAAATGCATTAATATCTTACAGATTAAGGCCACAAAGCAAGTTTGTCACTAAGATTTTTCTTTTAAAAAGTATTAGAAAGTCAGAATACAAGCTGGATGACTAAAGAACTTCTAATATTTAGTCGGGTAAATATTTGGTGCAGGCTCACTTTAAGCCATATAGAACACAAGAATTCAGAATTAATAACGACTCTGCGTCCTTAACTCACTCATCTACTGTGCCCAGGTCCTACAGCACTAGTACTAGTAACCTCTCAATCATAATTCTCAGAAAACACTTGAAAAAACCTTAAATGGAGCCTTACGTATCTGTGATATCGGAATCACCCCACTCACTTCTGAAATGTACCCATTTCTGGGAAGGAATAGAGCTGTTTAACAGCACACAAACACTACACACCAGCTAAGGACAGAAGTGCACAAAAACATGTCATAAAAACATAAAAATTCGATATAGAATAGGTGTGTGTGTGTGTGTGTTTTCCTGGCTAGCTTTAAATGGATTAAGTTATGGGGCTTCCACTATTGCCTTTGGGGGACTATTTCTGAAGCTACTAGATCTCACAGTCTAGCAGTTTTCCTTATACAGTATTCAACTTAAATTCTCTATCATACCGTTACCCTAGTTCTATCCAATTAATATTAGACGTCCCTCAAACACACACACACACACACACACACACAAACTTCAGTGGTTGCTTAGCCAAACTATACATCTCTCTCAAACAAATTTTCCTGTGACTTTACCTCCAGCCCCTAAGCATTTTGTTGCTCTTCTCTGACCTCTCTATTTTGTCAATATCTTTCTGGTAATATGTTTGACAGAAAAGAACATACTTCACCAGATAGTCAGATCAGAACCACACAGATCTGGTTTACCTATTGTATACAAGTTACAAATCCACAGTTGGTGCATCCCCCTGACCTATACTGTAGTAGGATGGTTCTGTAAAAGTTTGAGAGCAGACTATCCTCAAGTTAATCCTTTTAAAAGTGAGAGTAACAGGAGGACACGGTGGCCGCTAAATCAGAAGAGTGTTAGTTGAGTAACGTGCCACCTAGAACACTATTCACAACCTTCTCTCCATTACTTCTTGCCTGGGCAGTTAACTGCTGTTCTTCGAGATGGTTTGTGTACATACACATTCCACCTGTATATGCATGCATGCAAGTGGGAGACTTTTGCCAGTAATACCACTAGACAGCACTCACACCCCTGCTCTCAGTCAAGGGCAAAAAAAGGGGAACATTCGCCCACCTCCTTCTCCGTTCCTTCAAACCGTTGTATATAATGTCCGAACTAGCAGCAAAGGTGGGAGGGTCATGGAATGTATATGTGCACAATACATCTGGAACAAGCCTTACTGTACAGGTAAATAACCATTTTTTCTCTGCGTGATTGTGCACATATAAATTCCACTGCAAGTAACTCATCAGCAGCTCCCTTACAGGTGGAGGGACTTCAGATCATCTAAACAAAGATTGTAACACTGACTTGCCAAAGCTGGCATTGTCACAGGAAACTTGAGTGATGGAAAAATGAGTGGTATAATAAGGTATGCATAGACAAATACATTGTTGCCTTGCAGCGATCAGCTATTGAGACATTGGTCAGAAAGGCTGACAGTGGACTGAGCCCTTGTGGAGTGAGCTGTTATTCTTGGTGGAGGAGGGATTTTAGCAAAATTGTAGCAGAGTTTAATGCAATCAGAAATCTAATCTGAGACTTGCTGAGTTAAAACTGATTGACCCTCAACTCTCTCAGCAGAGACTATAAAAAAACCTGGGGGAAGTCCTGAAGGACCAAGTGCAGTCCAAGTAGAATGCCAAAGTCCTATGAACATCCAAAGTAGGAAGTGTTTCTTCAGTTTTAGAAGAATGGGGCTTTTTGAAAAAACACCAGCAAATGAATATATTGATTCAGGGGTAAAGCTTACACTACCTTAGGCATAAAGTTAGGGTGTGGCCTAAGGGAAACTTAGTCTTTATGGAAAACTGTGAAAGGAGGATCGGCCAGGAGAGCTTGAAGTTGTGAAAAATCCTCCTAGCAGAAGTGATCGCCACCAGAAAAGCCATCTTCATAGACAATAGCAGTACTGAGGTTGTAGCCATAGGCTTGAAAGGGAGTCCTATGAGTTTGGAGAGGACTAGATTGAGATCCGATATAGGTACAGGATCAGACACAGGAGAGTAAACATTGAGCAGACCTTTCAAGAATTGGGAAATGAGAGGATGAGAGAAAATGGAAAACCCATCTACCGGCAGATGTAGTGCAGAAATAGAAGCCAGGGGAACTCACTAAAAGGCCTGATGATTTCAGGTGCAACAGATAGTTCAGTACTCATGTAACCTCCAAGAGAAGGTGCAGTAAGTGTTGATATTGTGCCCAAACTGAAAATCTCTCACTTTGCTGCATACAGGGTTTTAATGGATTTCTCTCTGTTGCTCAACCAGATGGGCTGTACCACTTGGGAGCACAGTTTCTCATTGGTATTCAACCAGAGATCATCCATGTCATAAGGTGGAGAGATCTGAGGTTAGGATATAGAGACTTGCCCTGGTTCTGAGACAGAAGATCCTCAACTAGTGGAAAAAGTTATGTGACTAGACAGAAAGCTGATGCAGGTCTGTGAACTAATATCGTCTTGGCCATGCTGGTGCAATAAATATTAATGATGCTTTGTCTCACTTCAGCTTCCTGAGTACCCTCAGAATTGGAGGAACTGGAAGAAATGCATAGAGGAGATGATTGGACTATGGAAAAAGAAAGGCATCTGTGATGGAGCCCAGACTGCAGCCTGCCTTGGAGCAACATTTTGGTGCATTTGCTGTTCGGGTTGGTCACGAACAAGTCTATTACTGAGTACCTCAGCAGTGGAAAATCTGGAGAACATCATCATTCATGACTGACCACTTGTGTTGGTCTATGAAGGAATCTGAAAGTGTGTTTCTCTGTCCTGGAAGGTGAAATGCAGTCCTTCAGGGAAATGCTGATGAATGCATAAATTCCATAGGAGAATAACCTCCTGGCACAGTTGAGGCAATCTTTCACCTCCCTGCTTCTTCTGACAAAACATGGCAGCAGTTTTGTCTACAAGAACTTGTACCACCTGGTTCTCAATGGTAGACAAATATCTCGCAGGCCCAATGAATAGCTCAGAGCTCTAGCATGTTTATGTGAAGTGAAACTTCCTGGGGCGACCAAAGAGCTTGTATCTGGACTTGACTGAGGTGGGCTCCCCAGTCTTCAATTGGTGCATCTTACCAGACGCATAGTTGGTTCAGGGGATAAAAATGGAACTCCTTTAATTGGAGCAAGCAGGAAGGTGCAAGACGGCCTCAGATGCGCCAACAGTAACCAATTACCATTACTTCACAATTATCCCTCCCTTAGTCCAATTTAAAAGTGCCTTAGGGCAATAAATCTGAGACTGTGCAGAACTTAAATGTGTAAACAATCAAATAGTCTCCCTTCACAACACAGCCAGCTGTTCAGCAGGGAGCTGGAAATGGCAGGAATACTGATCCACGTAGAGATTTTTTTTGATAGAAGTGATCTGCTTGGACTACCCAATGGCTTGAGAACAGAAGCAGTTTCTTGGTTTGTGTTCCCCATTCATCTTGCTGAATGGAGAGTGTGGGAAGAAATTTTACATATTCTGGCAGTGTACTTACTCAGTTTCCGATGACCAGCCACCTGCAGTCATCTTTTAGATGGTTGTTGGGTCTTACAATTATTTTATGAGTGTCTACTACTGAGTGCCCAACTCTCAAGATGTCACGTCTTGTGATTTTAGACGTTTGTTTTCAAGCTGCTCATCATCCCATAAAGAAACTGGTATTGGGTTTGTTTGTTTTTTCTTCCTTTACCAACCATGGTCATCTCCCATTTTCTCACCGGAACGGAAGCCACAGCTGCTTTTGCCAAGAAAGCTACTATTTCATTACAGACTTTGCAGGCAGATGTTAGGTTGTCCCTAACAAAGATATTGACACTTTGCTCCCAATGGCATGGAAGCCAGTCTGCCCTCATTCACAATATGTAACTCAGGCAAAAAAAAGTGAGGGCAAGAAGAACGTTCGGAGGGAGGAGTGAAGGGAATATTGTGTCCACAGGAGGCTATCATGGTGCAAGGAGGGGAAACGTGACAGGCAGGATGCTGTGAGAGAAGGGTCTGGCAGATGGAAAAGGATGTCTGATAATAATAAGGGAGGGATAGAATGGCAGCTGTGTCACTTCAGATTAGGGAGAGACAAGCAGAGAGCTATCTGGGCTATAGATATGGAAACCAGCAGAATGAGAATACACACATATGGGTTTAACTGGAATGAGGGTTTCACATCTATGATTAAAATAAATAGGCTTAATCATGAAAGTGAAAAATAACTTATCTCCTTATTTTTTGGGGTCTGACTCCTGACTTTTGAGCTCCAAGTTTTGGAAATACTGTACATTACCTATCACCCACTCTTTTTACATGTCCCATCTTTACAAAGATCATCATCATCATCATCATCATCTTCCTATTATGCCTCTGGCGTTTAGGGCAGTGCCAAAGCTCTCCCACTTCTGTCTGTTTCTGGCAAATCTTTCAATGGTTCCCCAGCTGTGCCCCAGGTTTTTCAGCTCGGCTTCCAGAGCTCTTCGCCATGTTGGTTTTGGGCGGCCTCATTTTCGCTTGCCTTCAGGTGTCCATCTTATTGCTACTCTGATGATGGAATCAGTTTCCATCCGAAGCACATGACCGATCCATCTCCAATACCTCCTGGCAATGACAGCGCTCAGATCTTCTTGGCTGCACTGTGTCAATAGATCTTGGTTTGAGATTGTTCTGGGCCAGATACGGAGGATTTTTCTGAGGCAGGTTGTATGGAATGAAGACAGTTTGGACATGTCATACTTTCTCATTCCCCAGCATTCTGCACTATAAAGTAGTGTTGAAGTATGCAGCTCTGATAAGTCTTGAGTTTGGTTTTGGTGTTGTATTTTGATGATTTCCAGACTGTATTTAAGCTCCTGAAGGTGTTCCTGGCTTTATTGATTTTGTTCTGGATGTCCTGGCTTGTTCCACCATCCTGGCTGATAGTGCTGCCCAAGTATGTGAATATTTCTACATTGGTGAGAACATAATCCTCTATCCATAACGGTGATGGTGAGTCAGTATTAAAGGTCATGATATCGGTCTCATTTTCAGTCCAATTTGCTCGCTGAATGCGTTGAGTCGAGTTGTTTTTTCTTGTATATGATGTTGGGTATGTAATAGGAGAACGACATCATCTGCAAAGTCCAGGTCTTCGAGGGATGAGAAGAGTGTCCATTTAATGCCTCTTGGCATGTCTTCTTTTGTACGCCGCAGTACCCAATGTTGAAGAGGATTGCAGACATGACACATCTCTGATGTACTCCTGTTTTGACTTCAAAACTGAGCTCACTGTGATCAATGCTGCATGTAAAGTTGAAATAGAAGCTTTTCATGACGTTGATTACACGGAAAGCAATTCCATATGCCTGCAGAATGCACCATAGGCTGGTCCTGTGAATGCTATCAAAAGCCTTCTCAAAGTCTATGAAATTTATGTAGAAGATACATAGATACAAAGAAGATAAACCTAGATAATAGGTGAAGATTCATCTTCCATGCATCGTAAAAAAAAAAAAATCTCATAAGTAGTCTTGTATCCTGTGTTACCTGAGAGAATTGCTGTATTGTCCCAATATAGTATAACTGTTCTCCCAAAGAAACAAGTGACTTGTTTGATTTGTTTTTAATTTATGTCAAAGGTGCATTTTTTAGTTACATTTAGTTATATTTTTTAACAGAGTGCAGTCTCTAAAAGGTGCTTTTTAAATAAATCAATAAATAAAATGTAACAGAATAGGAATATAGTTAATATTTCCAAGAAAGAAATATTTATTTTTTCATCAGGCATTTTAATGAAAATAATACAACTCTTAAAATTGTTTAAGAGCAAAAATATTGGGGGTGAGGCGTTTTGGGAATATAAAAACATGAGAAAAGTATATTAAACAACTTATTTACTTTAACAGAACAATTCTAATGTACTGTACCATAACTTGATTATGATTATTTTATAAAAACAGGAAAAGATTACAGGAACATACATTAAACCACATCAATGAGCATTACTGAAAGTAAAAAATTGCAGGAGACAGGTACCAATCAAATAATCAATATGCAGGAAACAACTACATCATCCCACTTTAAAAATGAAAAAGAATGTTGCAATTTGATTTACTTTAACACACAAACAAAATTGACAGCTACATCATAACTGCATTTCGAGTTAGTTATAAACTATATACTTGATTCCTGCAGTGGGAAACTTTCATTATTCCACTTCACAGACCCAACAGAAGAACAAAAGTGTAATTCAGGAACACAAAGGAAATTATGTGAGTTCTATGTTGTCAATTCCTTGGAGAATAACCAGCTGTATTCAGCTAGGATTCTGTTTTCCTATCAAACTAACAACTGTTAATTGTGTGCTCCCTATATTTTGAGGCAAAAATTACATTTTTTAAAAAGAAAAAAAATTATGGGCATGTTGCAAAAAATGAAAATCCATCCTCTTGGATAGTTTCTACATGGATTCCAAGATTTTTGCAATACTTTGTTCTCAAAACCTATACAAAATCTGTACAGTGATATGTTTAGTGTCATATGTTAATAGCTGCAGCGAAAAAGAAAGGCAAAATGTATGCACTCTTAATTGGCTTTAAATGTGTACATCTGGCCTTTTAAAAAATAGAGATGGATAGAAATGGCCTCTGAAACCACTTATGCCAGCTGGATAAGCAAATGCAGTGCAAGTTTCCATTCACTCATACGATTGGCAAAACTACCTCCAAATTTCATCAGCATCCAACAGGAAGTATGGTAGGTTGTGCCACCTGTTATAAGTATAAAATTTACTACTTTGGTGAAGTGTTTTCTGTTCTGTCAGAATACCCCACGAAGACTGCATTAAAGTAAAAATTAGTCCTTTCAAAGTAAACTAATTTAATTTACCAAGTCAAAACTATCATATACACCTCAAGTTAAAAAAGACCCACTTCTTACTATGTGTCATCCCCTATATGATCTCTCCCACAATTAGCATTTTTGTCATCTTTAAGCTTTTATTAAAATACCATACCTCCATGTTGCTACCAGTGAAACTAAACATGCAAACTAGTACATTTTTGCTGTGTTTAGTAAGTAATCCAGTTTAGTTAACTACTGGGACAGCATCTATCCCCTTTTCAATAAATCGGGTCTGTCATGTTGTTTTATCATCAACATTGCTTGAAACTTCTCCAGGAGCTCTTTGCTCAATTTTAGATCAAATGAGATTGATAACCAAATCAACATATCAAGCATATCACTTTGTTTTACAAATTCCTGTATCACAAACCCAATGGGGTGTGTCCAAGGACGGTGTACCTGGTTTACATAAGCTGTTGATAATATTACTAAGAATTAAAGTGGAATGTTCGATGTCATTTGTATATTTTTATTCTGAATGTTCTTTCAACTCATGGCTATTGCATAGCAGTGCTGGTGTCAAACTCTGGGATTAAATGAAAAGTCTGGGCATGTTGTGAGTTCAAAGAGTTTCCTTCACTCAGGTGATTAACACGTCTTTGTTTCTGTGCCTCACAATAAAATCAATTATGCTAAAAAAGTTCCCTTACAACACATGTGAGATAGTCACATTGAACATAAACGTAACAACCTGAAAGTGTTTAACTCAGGAAAAACAGATGCTGTGGTAAATAGGACCAATAAATCAATCCATCAAGTGTACCATTACAATGTTATGAGTCTGAAGTGTCAGAAATGTGATTTCAGTTCTCTCTCGTCTTAGTTTACAGTATGCCATTTAGACAGAGGTAGACTTCACTTATTTGCTGAGACTTGAATCTACTTCAGTTATGACATGCTACACTATATTAAATAATATTAGACTCAGATGCACTGCCTGTAAATTCTTAATAAGGTAGCTGCCTGCACACTGTCAGTTAAGTGCTCAACTGGCTATCTGTAATCAATTAAAATTGATAGTTAAATTCTTTTAATCTTTATTACAGTAAATGGAATGCATGACATTTTTAGTATACTTTTTGTATGCTAGGATGGAAAAACCAAAATTATATTTCCCAACATACACTGCTATTTTATTTAATGAAAAAAGGCACCCCACACTATAAAAATGAGACTAACTCTATGGTAAATTTCCCTTTCTTATACTGCATCTTAGTCATGGAGTAAGTTTATTGCAGTTTGTGCTTCTGTGACTTAAGGCCAGAATCACTCTGGTGGCAGGTTGTTTGATTTATACAGAAACCTTATTTACCAAGATGCACAGATAAGTAAAAACAGTTGATTAAACCTAGTTGTACAGTGAGCTTTGCCATTTATCATTTTGAACAAGTTAATAATGGTACCTAAGGTTTAGTTCACAAATTACTAGAACAATTACTAGAAATTACAAGAACAAATTAAATTTTGAAGAGCACACAACTGGATTCTATTTCTCTCCCAGTTTTCTGCTTCTTCAATAAGAGTCCAAAAGTCTCATTCTAACGATATTGCCGATGGAGACTACCTTGACACTCAACTTCCTACACAGGCATCGGTTAAGGCTGAGAGACTGTATCATGGGCATGCTGCACTGACCTGCAGTTGCGGATTTTAAACCCCCTCGGGATAGGTCGGTGTGCTGTTCAATTGGAGAAAAAGTCAGTGTAACATCTTTAAATGTTAGAACAGAGACGTGATGAGGAAAGAGGGACACGGGTAGAGTGATACCAGAAAGATAATGCAGATGTAGTTGAATTTACTTTCTAGCCCTCTAAATTCTGTTTGTGCACATTTTGGAAGGGCGGAATTAAAAAACCAAAGCACAAGAGAATAAGAACAAAATGCAGCCTCTCAGGACCAGCTAGTTAAGACAAACAGTATTTCTACTAGGAAAGCCTATTCAGGTATTAAAGTAGCTGAAATTCTAGTGAAGGTCCTAAGGAAGGAAAAATAAATGAAGTACGACTGTTAATTCCCTTTTTATCTATCACTGGTGGGACATGTTCCCAATCTAACAGACTTCTAACGGAAGCTAAAGTTAGTACCAAGACATCAGTCTTCATTATGCAGCTACATGAAGAGAATACCATTTTTTTTTTGGTCAGTTCCTTAAAGGAAATGGGCAACTTTCTATTAATTGGGGGGCAGGGAAGAAGCTACTTACTCAAGTCAAGAACATCATCTGTTTTTATTAGATCCTCCTCCCTTGTCAATGGCAACTGAGTTTCTGGCTCGTCTCGCAAATGCAGTGACAGTGAACGGAGCATGAAGAAAACTCTGATTGCCTAAAGAAATTAAAAACATGTTAAATTATTCTGCATTAGACTAAAGATAAAGATATTTCATTGTGCAGAGAGAGAAGTAAGTGCTCAAAGAGTTGTATAAAAATACATCTATGTTTAAGACCACTGACTAAATTGTAGTGCAGTATGTCAACTGTTTAAATTGAGAAAGCACATTAGTGTACCAGTTTGTCAACAAAACTAAAACAGAGCAGAACCACACACAGTGGATTTTCCATCTGGTAAAATCAGCAGAGAACACATAGTGAAGGTGTACCTCTACAATCTAAGATCATAAGGCAGGTGATAGTTTAAAGTGTGTGGACCAATTTGAACTATCCTTTCTGTTTAAGGGGGAAGAGTTTTTATTTATTTTTAAGACAGGACTAGTAGTATAGTTAGTAGCACTGGGCTCTCGCTTGGGAAGCCCAAATTCTCTAGAGTACTTTTTGACCAGGAATATTGTAGTGATGATACCCTCACAATTGCTGGGGAGACATGGATGAAAGGAGGGGAAGTCAACAGGCGACACACCCAAGTGTCATGTTAGACGATAGCTTGACATCTTCAGAGGGAACTGAAGAGGAAGAAGGTTTCAGGTGCACTACAACTGATTTGATGGGTGGAGTGTCATTGTTCAATGTAAAATGAATGCTCTTGTACAGCTAACTAGCTTGAATATCACTGACCCCAGAGTCAGAAAAGCGCAGAGAGAGAGAGAGAGAGCGCATGAGCATCTACACATGTGCAAGAAACAATAACTTAGTGTGAATCACATTCAGATTGGTTGTGTACTTAATGTGTTTATTACAAAGACAAGGTAGGACCAACACAGCTACAACACCACTGAATACAACAATGTATTTATTATAAAGCAGTTACAATGGACTGACAATAAAATAACAAAATAAGGTATTATGTTTCAGAAAGAGTTCACATTTTTTACATGGAGTTTAAAAAGTCTTAATGTTTAATAAAAGTTCTTATATATTTGAATGTTTGTTCAATGATTGTATAAACACACCAATTAATGTTTATTAGACAACGCCTGCACTCTTTTGACCCACTCCAAAAACTGAAAGCTTAAAATATAAAACAAGTGCTCAATTTGGTAGTGGGAGTAAGTTTTTGTTAAACAGCTGTACACAGGTGGGATGTATTTCCAGGAACATACACATGAAAAACCAACTATGAGCTCATATTTCATTCTCTTTTCTGCAGCCACCATTTAATGTTAAAAACAGTGACTGACCAGAGCTGGAGTGAAAATTAAAGCCATCTGTAAAAAGTTAGCGCAGCTTAAAATTCTGTACAAATACCACCACTCCTCATTCCCCATTATGGCTTAGTTTATGGAATCTGTGCTCAAGGATGTTATAAATACGTGCTTACGAGGGGAACCTATTTTAACTCTTATTTATGGACAGCACACTTTTACCAGAATTAGCCTAATGGAAAGTCTGAAGAATGCATTCATAACACATGAAGCGAATGGTGAGGTGGTGGGTTTTTTTGCTAAGTGTAAAGAAAAGAGCTCTTTTCCTGACAGTAACCAAATGAGGGGAAGAAACCAATACTGAACACAGGGGCAAAGAGATACAAAGTATGTCATGCTTGACTTTCTTTCACCACCAGAAACATCACTTTAGAGAAAATTCAGAAGCCTTAGAGTAGACTGGTGATATTTTAAAATACATCAGGGGCAAGTGATTCAGATCTCCTTGTCACCCACTGACCAAATGCCATGCAGCAGAGGTGAACAAACCAGCCCAAAATATGGCAATGTGTCTGTGGATTGGTGACTATGAAGAAGCTCATAGGTAGTTACCAGTGACCTACACACAACTCAGCAAATGTGAGATTATGCCTACTTGGAAGGCAGGGGATGGCTAGTCACAAAAAACAAGGTAGTACAAACAGCTGCTCTAAGCTACATATTCCCATTACACTGTCTAGAAACATGTACAGCAAGATGTTAGTGAAGCAGCAACTTCTGTCCCACAACTTTTACTCTCTTCAAAGTAGGAAATAGTGTACTTGTGTAGGATCAATCTAAAGGAAGAGTCTCGTACAGGAACCGCAAGCTTATGAACAAATTCCCATTTTGACTTTGAGATGCGAAGGATTTTGTTGGTTTAGGTAAAATATTTATCTAGGTCTTTCTTGGACATTTCTGCTCTAGATTTTTCCTTCTGCCAGGGGCAACAGCTCCTTCTTCCACACATTTGGTATTCGGAGCAACCATTATAGTGAAGGTGATGCTATGAAAAGGATATGGCATTCCAGCTATCTCCGTTAGCTCCACTGCCTTTCCAGGTCCAAAGTTGTAATTAGGGCTCTGAGGAAGAGGGAAATTGAGCAGGGACACAGTCCGATTTGAAGAACTGATTACAGATGCGATCTTTTTTTCTTCAGGACACCTCTGCAAACTCCCACTTCATGGGGTAGTTTCATAATCAGTACCACACTCTCTGGAAGGAGGGACAAGTCTGTATTGATGGTTGTAGTACACAGCAAATTAAGCATCTGACCAGGATGCTAGATCCAGTGACCTAGTTAACAGTATTTTGTGGAATGTGAATATAACCCCAGGTTGCAGCACTGCATATTTCTTCAGTTGGGATAGGACAGACCTACTATGTGGAGTGTGACCTAAACCCCACTTAGAGCAGAACAAATGTTTATTTGTAGCTTTCTATACCAGCCCTAACCCATTCTGATAAACATGGCAATATAATTGCTTGTCCCTTATTAGTACTATCCCAAAATGAAAAAAGTGTTTTGGCGATTTTCTAAATTCCTTGGTCTTATTTGAATAGAAAACGAATGCCCTTTTTGCATCAAGAGTAAGCAGTTTTGCCTCACTTGGATGTGAATGAAGTCTGGGAACAAATACTGGTAAGTTAATGGATTTATTGAGATGGAGTTCTGTTGCCACTTTGGAAAGTAGTTTAGGATGAGGATGGAGGACTATTTTCTCTTTGTGAAGGACAGTAAAGGGTTGGTTAGCCATGTGGGCCTTTAACACATTTACTCTTGCAATACATGTAATTGCTATAATTAAGGCGGTTTGGATTTAATGGTTAAAAAAGAAATGTTGCCCCATGTCACATAACCCCTCTTTTGACATAATGCTAATCTGAGATCCCGTTAGAGTTGGCTCTGACTTGGAAGTAAATGTTCATTAGTCCTTTCATTAAATCTCTTAACTGTGTCATGTGTGATTAGAGTCTAGTGTGTGGCTGTTTACAGGAAGTAGCATTCTACTCGTTCCTATCTGGGGGATTACTCAACTGCAGCGGCGTATGGGGCATACAGGAAAACTAGATGTCCTTGGAGCCTAAAAGGATGCCTGCCTGCCCCTTCCTGTCCCCCCGGCTCACAATTCCCATTTGAGTACTTCAGGAGAGACCCAATACCTCTTGGGGCTTTACTCAGTAAGTCAGTAGCCATTTTGAACATGGAAAGCAATTTCTCACTTATCCCCGTAATCCCACAAGGGTGCAGCTGGCTGAACTATATTACTGTGGTAACATATTATGAGCTAAATGAATAAGCAATGATAGAAACAGTATATTCATAACATTCTTGGAAATATCTGCTGTTTCACTTTTTCCTCACAGATATAAGCAGGCACCAGCAATTACACATACATGCAAAGATATCTAAAGCACAAGTACTTATGAAATAGAAAAGTGCTGATCTCCATAATAACAACGAGGAGTCCGGTGGCACCTTAAAGAATAACAGATTTATTTGGGCATAAGCTTTCGTGAGTAAAAACCCTACTTCTTCAGATGCATGGAGTGAAAATTACAGATACAGGCATAGATATAGTGGCACATGAATAGAAGGGAGTTACCTTACAAATGGAGAACCAGTGTTGACAAGGCCAATTCGGTCAGGGTGGATGTGGTCCACTTCCAATAATTGATGAGGAGGTGTCAATACTAAGAGGGAAAATTGCTTTTGTAGTGAGCCAGCCACTCCCAGTCTCTATTCAGCCCAAATTAATGGTGTTAAGTTTGCAAATTAATTTTAGTTCTGCAGTTTTTCTTTGAAGTCTGTTTTTGAAATTTTTTTGTTGAAGGATGGCTACTTTTAAATCTGTTATTGCATGTCCAGGGAAATTGAAGTGTTCTCCTATTGGCTTTTGTATGTTACCATTCCTGATGTCTGATTTGTGTCCATTTATTCTTTTACATAGAGACTGTCTGGTTTGGCCAATG
Source organism: Terrapene triunguis (assembly GCF_002925995.2). Classification (NCBI taxonomy): domain Eukaryota; kingdom Metazoa; phylum Chordata; order Testudines; family Emydidae; genus Terrapene; species Terrapene triunguis. Next base: position 23,066,053 of record NW_020664444.1, read on the forward strand.
TACATGGCAGAGGGACATTGCTGGCACATGATGGCATATATAACATTAGTAGATGTGCAGGTGAATGAGCCCCTGATGGTGTGGCTGATGTGGTTGGGTCCTCTGATGAGGTCGCTAGAGTAGATATGGGGACAGAGTAGGCAATGGGGTTTGTTACAGGGATGTGTTTCTGTGGTGTGGTGTGGTGTGTAGTTGCTGGTGAGTATTTGCTTCAGGTTGGGGGACTGTGTGTAGGCGAGGACTGGCCTGCCTCCCAAGGTCTGTGGTCCGTTTTCCAGGATAGGTTGTAGATCGATGATGTACCGGAAAAGGTTTTAGCTGGGGGCTATACATGATAGTCAGTGGTGTTCTGTTATTTTCCTTGTTGGGCCTGTCCTGTAGTAGGTGACTTCTGGGTACCTGTCTAGCTCTGTCAATCTGTTTCCTCACTTCCCCAGGTGGGTATTGTAGTTTTAAGAATGCTTGATAAAGATCTTGTAGGTGTTTGTCTCGGTCTGAGGGATTGGAGCAAATGCGGTTGTATTTTAGGGTTTGGTTGTAGACAATGGATCGTGTGATGTGTCCTGGATGGAAACTGGAGGCACGTAGGTAAGTATAGCGGTCAGTAGGTTTCCGGTATAGTGTGGTGTTTATGTGACCATCATTTATTTGCACTGTAGTGTCCAGGAAGTGGATCTCTTGTGTGGACTGGTCCAGGCTGAGGTTGATGGTGGGGTGTTGAAATCCAGGTGGAAATCTTCAAGGGTCAACTTCCCGTGGATCCATATAATGAAGATGTCATCAATGTAGCACAAGCAGAGGAGGGGCACTAGGAGACGAGAGCTGAAGAAGTGTTGTTTTAAGTCAGCCATAAAAATGTTGGCAGACTGTGGGGCCATGCGGGTACCTACAGCACTGCTGCTGATTTGAAAGTATAAATTGTCCCCAAATCTGAAATGGTTGTGGCTGAGGACAAAGTCACAAAACTCAGCCACCAGGTGTGCCGTGGCCTCATCAGGGATACTGTTCCTGACAGCTTGTAGTCCATCCTCACGTGGAATATTGGTGTTAAGAGCTTCTACGTCCATGGTGGCCAGGATGAACATAATGAACATCTTAAAGTGGCAAGGCCAGCATGCATAGTACTGCACTCTAAATACCAAGGGGAATGAAATTTCAAATTATGATTCTTAAAGGGAAAGAACCATTTAAGAACTAAGAGCTTCCATACTGGTTCAGACCATGACCCATCTTGCTCAGTATCCTGTCTCTGACAGTGGCCTATATCAAAGTTTCAAGGGAAGTGTACAGAACAGAGCAATTATGGAATGATCCATCCCCCGTCGTCCAGTCCCAGCTTCTGGTAGTGAGAAGTTTAGGGACACCCAGAACGTGGGGTTGCGTCCCTGTCTGTCTTGGCTAATAGCCATTGATGGATCTATCCGCTATGAACTTATCAAGCTCTTTTTTAACCCCAGTTATACTTTTGGCCATCACAACATCCCATGGCAATGAGTTCCACAGGTTAGTTGCGTGAAAAGATACTTCTTGGCTGTATTAAATCTGCTGCCTATTAATTTCTTCAGTGCCCCTGGTTCTAGTATTGTGCAAAAGAATAAACAACACAACACTTCTGTATTATTTTTTTCCACACCATTCAGGATTTTAAGACCTCTGTCATCGTATCTCCTCTTAGTTGTCTTTTCTAAGCTGAACAACCCTGATCTTTTTGGTCTCTCCTCATATGGAAGCCATTCAGTACTCTTGATCATCTTTGTTGTCCTTCTCTGAAACTTTTCCAGTTCCACTATATCCTTTTTGAGATTGGGGAAACCATAATTAGAAAGAGTATTCAAGGGGTGGAAGCACCACAGATTTATATAGTGACATCATGATATTTCTCTATCCCTTTCCTAATAGTTCCTAACATACTGTTATAGCCTTTTTGACCGCTGTTGTGCATTGAGTGGAAGTTTTCAAAGATCTATCCACGATGATTACAAGATCTTTCTTGACTGATTCAGAAAGACTAGGCTCAGAAAACAAGGCAGTATTTACATCTTATTTCTTCCTATATAACATACTCAAGATCTGGTCTTTCCCTGTCCTGAGCACCAAAATTCACTCAGGCTCTTATCTCACATCCTGACTACCTCAAACTTATCTCCTCAATCCCATTTAAAATGTTGCTAAGACCACCTTCCTGGACAGGATTTCCTGTTGAGTCAATTAACTGACCTTTTCCTTTGCAACCACTACAAGATGCTTCACAATTTAACCCCTCCTCACTGCTTTAATATAATACTACATTGTAGTTGCTTTTTTGTCATCACTGTTGTCAAAAATGCCAGCCTCCTTTTTCTGCTTCTCCAACAAGCATCCTCTATGTCAACCCCCGTGGGGGAAATGACCATTCCCATGAAAATTTGGGAACCCAATACATACCCTCATTCAAAGCCCTGCTTAAGACTTACTTCTACTACAGTGCCAGCAGAACACTGCCAGGTGATGATGTTAACAAATGCAACCTACAATTACTGCTACCAATATAATTATCCTTCTTTATTAATAGGAAAAACCTTATACCTACAAATGGTGTGCACTGTTATGAAAAAATGTTTTTATTACTCTCTTCCCACTCCCACCTGACCCTGTTCTGTTTTACCCAATGGTTACTTCTTGCCAAACTAAGATTAATGTCTTTGGGGCAGAAAAAGTATTTTGCTACATCTATACGTCTAGCACAATGGAGCCAAGTTGGTGCTTCATTCTGCTACTGAAGGGTGAAAGACAGTGAAGCAAACTTTTGATTTTGGTATAGGATAAAAACTGTAAGTGTGGTTAACAGCATGAGATCAGTAAAGGAAAATTTACACGGAATAGCAGAAAAAGCATCCTAAGATGAGAGTCATTAGACAGTGGAACTCCTCCATAAGAACATAAGAATAGCCATACTGGGTCAGACCAAAGTTCCATCTAGCCCAGTATCCTGTCTTCTGACAGTGGCCAATGCCAAGTGTCCCAGAGGGAATGAACAGAACAGGTAATCATCAAGTGAGCCATACCCTGTCGCCCATTCCCAGCTTCTGGCAAACAGAAGCTAGGGACACTATCCCTGCCCATCCTAGCTAATAGCCATTGATGGATCTATCCTCCATGAACTTATCTAGTTCTTTTTTTGAACCCTGTTATAGTCTTGGTCTTGACAACAATCCTCTGGCAAAGCATTCCACAGGTTGACTGTGTGTTGTGTGAAAAAATACTTCCTTTTGTTTGTTTTAAACCTGCGGCTTATTAATTTCATTTGGTGACCTCTAGTTCTCGTGTTGAGAAGGAGTAAATAATTCCGTATTTACTTTCTCCACACCAGTCATGATTTTATAGACCTCTATCATATCCCCCCTTAGTCATCTCTCTTCCAAGCTGAGAAGTCCCAGTCTCATTAATCGCTCCTCATATGGAAGCCGTTTCAGACCTCTAATCATTTTTATTGCCCTTTTCTGAACCTTTTCCAAGTAAAATAGAGAAAACTCCATTGCCCAATTCAAATTAAAGTTACCATATACAAGAAATACTGTAGAGAAAACATTTCTGTAATGGATGGGGTATGAACTAGGTGACCTAACTGGGTCTTTTCCCATCTTTAGTTTTGATTCTATGGTGTAATTTCCAGTATATTGGCCAAAAATACTTTAAGAGTTCATTACTATATGGATAATAGTCATAAGTTTAGCTGTTTAATTGATGCTCTGTGTTGACATAACATTTTTTCCATGGAAGGTGCAGACAGTTGCCTATTTAGGGAAAGTCTTAAGTGTCATTTCACCAAAGGATTTAAGAAAAGTAGGCTCACTCACTCTTCGTGTTCTTTCCACATCTCCACATGGCAGTCTTTTCACAAAATCAATACCAGTTAGTGGTGTCCCCGTTGGTGGGAGCAGAATGGAGGCATCCATCATCAAGTACTCGACATTCATGGGCTTACTCTATGAAAATAGTTCCACATTCAGCATACATTACAGCAATAAAAGAGTTCGTAAATTCACTTTCAAATGCAACTTACCATTTCTAACAAACCCCAGAAGCAGCATACCTGATATTTTCAGGACTCTTGATATGGTGTGTGTGCACAGATATAGATATAAAATTTAAACCAAATATACTCTATGTCAATATTTGCTCATCAAGGTAAAGCTTGGCTTTTTTCCCCAAACAAAAGTGGACCAGATAAGTAAAATCCCAAACTTCTTATGAATTTATTGATGTACTGCAGTGCACCCAGAAAAGGAAAGAGCATTACAGTGCATATAAAATAGATGTTAATATGTATTTCTAACATTTTAAATCTGAAGTTTGCCTACAGAGTACATGTTTTTTCAGATGGTGTCCCAAAGGAAAGGGGAAAGTAGGCATGTAGGATGGCGGACAACTGAAGCCTACTCTTGTTATGACGATGTGCCTCCAGATGCTGCAAAATAAGACAGGGCTGAAACAGATAAGGATCTAGGCACTGTAATCTCAAACTGGTGTCTGCCACAAACAAAGGTTCTGACTGCAGGTCCCCATGGCTTGCTAATAAAACAAAAACAAAAAACAAACAAAAACCAGACTTCTCAGCATCATACACCTTTTGAAGAAATTCCTAAGATATCTAAAACGTTGCATAACTCAGTTAAAACTGTTTTGGTGAATAAGAAATGTGGTGGGTATTAATCTGCAAGGTTAAGATAGCAGAAAAAACAACATGGAAGTCTAAATTAATGATAATGCTATTGTGAATGCATAACTACAAGAAATGAACAGCTCTGAGATAAGGTGAACCAGCTAGCTTAAAGATCAAACCACATTCAGGAACCAAGTTGATCAGGTTTCTTACTGATAAAGGTGAATGAGTTCAAAAATGAAGCTAACATTTCAAAATACGGTTCTACCCTGGAAAAGTAAAAATGCAGATATGGCACCATCTGACTCAGATCTGCTGATGCTGGTGAAATACAACTTTTTACTCCTTGGCCCTGCAGAGACAGCAGTGAGTGAGCTGGTTTCTAGTCCTCACCTGCTTCAAGAGAATTATTCACTATGAACAAATCATATACCCTTGTGCAACCCTGTTAAAGGCAACAGAGATGCACAGATGTCACGGAGTACCTCATTTTGCCTAAAGAGCCTCTGTTACAATGATTGTGCTTGACTTCTCATCTGCTAGTGTAAATCAGAAACAACTCTAGTCAAGTTACTAGATTTACATCAGTCTAATGTTGGCATAAGGTGGGAGAAGAATCTGGTCCGTAGATCTCAGAATGAGTTTGCAGAACTGCTAGAGAACAACTTTGATCTCATAGCAATGGACTCAGTGCCAAGTAGAGAGGCAATACACATGGAACCATTCAGCACTAGTTTTTCAGGCACTTTTCAAAATAGAACCACACCAACATTCAATGAAAGCTACACAATACTCAAAGATTGGAGGAAACATTTCAGAATATTTCCAACCTCCCCACTTTGAGCAGACTCACAAAGTTCCTCCCAATATTAAAAGATTTTTTTGTAATATACAAACTGTAGGTTGTACACTTCAATATGAGACTTAATTGTTGTGCCTCCTGCTATTATCTAACAGGAAAAAATATTTCTGACACTAGCAGTCTGGCAACCCAAGGTCAGAGATGCCCAAACACTGTTTTAAGACATGATGTTTATAGGTTAAATATTAAATCTCTGCAAAATCAAGGACTGTTCTCTGGCCAGCATTATGATTATAGCAATGTCAACTGCCACTAGTATCATTGCTCAGAAAAACCAGTTTTAATTAAAATTGTCTAAACTTGAGTTGACAAGGTATAAATCATGAAGAGATTATTACACAGGGTGTTATGCTGCTGGAAGTGCCATCTTTCAAATATGATGTAAAATCCAGGCCCTCCTGTTAGTTGTCAGGAAGATTCCATTCCCCATTTCACAAGAGAAGCGGTGTTTACCCAAACTGAGATCTAGCATGGAAACCAGGGTTATTACAGTCTACACAATTCACAGAGGAAAAGAGGATTTTTTTACCTTTTTACTTGATTAGTGTTTTGGCATGCTGTTAAACAGATACCACACTTCTCAGGGGATTAAGTGATATCTATGCTTTTTATAGAATTTTTTGTGTGGAATTTTTAGATAAAAGGCTCTATATAAATGTAGACATGCTCCTCTGAGCAAAAACACATGCAGTTTTATTATTCCAGTCCTATAAATAAAATCCTTGGTATTTTATGAAGTTTTACATCAGCATTTCTATTTTAACCTCTATTTTCTAATCACTTACTGTCATACTCCTATATTCGTCTTCAAACATATCCAGAAAAATCTCTTCTCCCTTAAAAAAAACCAAGATATTATTTCTCTATGTATAAACATGTACGTTATGGATCCTGGGTCATGGTTGAGAAGCCATCTGTTTTTCATTACACACATTTCTCAGAAGTCACCAGTAAATTAAAGTAAAAAGAAATCCTGCATCATCGTTCAGCACTCAACATTCTTTTAAGAACTTACCAAAATAGGAAAATGTCATGTCTGTTCATTGTTTTGGGATATTTGACATTAGTTTATTGTTAGTAGGAGTTAAAGTGTCAGACTGAATATTTCAGTTCTCTCATGATTTGTTTACAATGCACTAAAAGAAGTGAAATGCTGTAAACATCTCACTTAAATAGGGGGAAAAAGAAAATATTTAAGATATTGAGAATAAATTATGAGCCATTCTAAAGATCACTGCTGAGCAAGAAGTGTCATTAATAACCATGTGTCTCCCTAATGCTGACAGCGTCCCTGATGTACTCCAATGAGGTTTAAGCTTCAGGTTCCGTTCCATTCATAAGTAGCAGAACCATGTAATAAAATACAATCATATACCTCTGATACCTTGCTTGCACTCTACTCACTAATCCATGTCCAAGACAAAATTGTTACTAACCTGTTCTGTAACTGTTTTTCTTCAAGATGTGTTGCACATGTCCATTCCACTTCACGTGTGTGCACAGCCAGTGCACCAGAGCTAAAGATTTTTTCTTAGCAGTATTCCTCAGGATGGCACATGCACCTTTTGCATGCTTGTGTTACCAGCTAATGATATAAAAGGTGGAGCTGCCCCCAACACACCCTCAGTTCCTTCTTACCAGATAAATTCCAATGTAGAGTGGAAAAGGTATGGGTTGTGGAATGGACAAGAAGAATGGAGAAGAACCAGTACCAGTAGGCCTACCGCCTGCATGATTGAAGAATCTGGCACCGAGAATCTAGCACTGAGAGGCAGAGTAAAACTCTAGCTGCTGCACAAGTCTCAGGTGTTGTCGGCACTGAGACACTTCCTTGGCCCAGCAGTTGCTGCACCACAAGTGTCAGCACCACAATAAGAACTGGCCTCGACGACCCAGAAGCCAGTGCCAGAGTCAATGATTCTTACAGAGATATAGCAGAGGTCGGTACCAGGGTGCGTTGTCTACCTGCCATATCTGCTACTCTGAGGATAGATGGCAACAGGGATCTCAGTCTCATGCCAGAATCAGATCTACCCATATTAGAGGAATGGTGTTCACTGGATCTCATGCGTTTTTCCCTCAGCACGAGAGAAGAGGATTGGTGCCTTACCTTTGATGATGATCTTTCGGGGGTAAATGAGAATGTCCGGAGGGGCACATACAGCAGACATGGATGTACTTGGCATCTGCACCAAGTAGGAAGGTTCCAAAGATGGACACAAGACAGCCTCCATAAAAGCATGGCACAGTCTCACCTCCCTGTCCTTTTTTGTATGCAGCTTGAAGTCTTTACAGATCTGGCAGTGTGTCTTGAATGTGGCCCTCACCCAGACACTTCAGGCACCGGGAACAAGGGTCACTCACTGGCAGAAACATCTTGCAACCAGCATAGGGCTTAAAACCCGAGGACCAAAAGGCATGGCTTGGTACTGAATGGTAACACCTGACCACTAATTGGGATTCAATGCCAGTAAACCAAGAAAAAGAAAGAAAACCTAGACAGACACACATACACATGCACTATAACTATACACAAAGATACAGAAAAAACCACTGACATTTGGGAAAGACTTGAGTAAACAAGTCAACATGCTCTGACAACGAAAGGAACTGAAGGGGTCAGGGGTAGCTCTGTCCTTTATATCATCAGTCAGTAGCATGAGCATAATAAAGATGCATGTGTCACCCCAGTAGACACCACTAAGGAAAAACCATCTCCAGCTCTGGTGGACTGCATGCGCACATGCCTGAAGTTGAGCGGACATGTGCAGTCATGAAGAATAAGCAATTTGCAACGCCCATTTTTTTTTCCAGTAAAGAAAACCAACCAGTATAATGATTCTGTTTCAAAGGCAGAATTCTTCCCTTACTCAAAAAGTTAAGCTGCCCTGAAAGCAACAGAGAGACAAGGTGGGTGAGCATTCTGACTTCAGAAGTTGGTCCAATAAAAGATATTACCTCACTCACATTGTCTCTTCAATATCCTGGGACAGAAATGGCTACAAAGACACTGCATACAATATTGGCAATATAATTTATGGTATTAAACTCCATCATTTTCTTTAAATATTGTGTACACTTTTTTCTAATATATGCACACAGTGTAGTCTACCCTAGTTGGAAGAGGAAATATTTAAAATAAGAAAGGATTAATTAATTTTATCCACCTCTTTAAAAAAGTACCTTATAGAAGTGTCGCAGAAGATGAACACTCTCTTCTCTTGCACCCTAGAGAGAAGAAATAGATCAGTGATGATCTGATCAATACCCAAAATTAAGGTTACTTACTTGCAACTAGAGTTCTTTGAGATGGACTCTGCATATTTGCACTCACGGGACATGCATGTGGGTGCACTGAGACAATGGCCACTGGAGCACTCGTGTCCCTTCCTGCCCCTCCCCAATCCCGAATGTTCTTGGGGTCAGGCTATAAAAGAAGTTGTGGCACTCCAGCCACCTCAGTCCCTTCCCTCAAGTCTGCTTCCTCAAGTCTAGTTTATAAAGTCAAGGAAGAGGGGAAGGTGGTCAGGGAGTGCAAATATGCAGAGTCCATCTTGACCTACAGTTACAAATAACATACTGTTATTTCTCCTTCGAGTGACCTCTGTATATTCCCATGTATGGGAGAGATTGGCAAGCAGTAGATGCAAAGGAAGGCAGGATGAGAAGTCCTAATTAATAATGACAGCTTTCAGAGTAGCAGCCGTGTTAGTCTGTATCCGCAAAAAGAACAGGAGTACTTGTGGCACCTTACAGACTAACAAATTTATTTGAGCATAAGCTTTCGTGGGCTACAGCCCACTTCTTCAGATGCATATATGTTCCATTCTATGCATACGAAGAAGTGGGCTGTAGCCCACGAAAGCTTATGCTCAAATAAATTTGTTAGTCTCTAAGGTGCCACAAGTACTCCTGTTCTTTTTCCTAATTAATAAGTGATTGAAGGACTGCTCTGCCAAACAGCTTCAAACCTGGTCTTGCGGTTTAGACAGCAATGTTTTGTAAGAATGTGAACTAGAGCTCCAAGTTGCGGATTTACAGATTTCTAATTGGTATGTGTCTGAGACACGATACTGAAGCTCCGTTGGCCCTAGCAGAGTGAGACCTTATACGTTCCATTCCTATTCCTGAAGTGAACGTAAAAGCCTCTCCTGTACAGACTTTGACCCAGATGAGTGATGTTTAGGAAGACGTAACTTGCCCCTTTTTATTCTAAGCAAAGGAGATATAGCTTTGGTGAATGTTTGTACTATTTACATGGTAATAAAGAGTTAACTAAAGCTCTTAACATGAAGAGTATGCAGTTTGGCTTCACCCTTCTGCACATGAAACTCAGAGAGAAACAGAAGTGAACTGATTAATGTGAAAATCTAACTACTTTAGGGAGAAATTAGGGAGTGAAGATGTACAACTATTTTGTCCTCATTAAAAAAAAACTGTAAACGGTGGTTCTACCATAAGTGCCTATAACCTGCTCAATCACCTTTCACACAGAACTGCCTCCAGGAGTGCTATTTTTAGAAATGAAATAAAAACAAATTCTCCCATTAGCTCAAATGGGCGTTTCATTAAATGGTGTGAGAACCAGATTTATATCCCACCAGGATGACACAGTTTAATAGGAGGATAAATGTTACGTCTCTTTAAAACATTTCTTAACTGTTTCAAAAGAAAACACATTTTTATCGTCAAAAGAATAGAAGGCTGATATGGCAGATAAATGAACTTTAATTAAAGACAGGAACAAGTCTGATATTTTCAGCTGGAGCAAGTATTCCAGTATACACTGAATTGGGCATTCAAAGGGGATGTATTATTACCTGCTGACACTGTGAAGTTTTTCTGTTTTAAATTGTACCATTTGAGTAGATTCTTTTCTGGAGCTCACGAAGACATTCTGAACATCAGTAGCACAAAGTAGCTCAAAGTCCATTAGAAACCTATTGCCCATGTGGTGACATGCAGAGTGCTTTGATCTAGATGACAGACTCCATTATCTTGTTGGATCAGTAAATATGGAGTAACAGGCAGCATTTTGTAGGTTCCTTCTAAGCGGTACAGTAGGTCTGGTGACCATTGTTCTCTAGGCCAAGCAGGCGTGAATAAGATTATCTTAACCTTGTCCTGATTTACTTTTCTTATAACCCCCTGCATAAGAGGATAGGAAGAAAGGCACGCAGGAGTCCTTGCCTTCATTATATGCAGAATCAAAACTCAAATGCCTGTCTCTCTCTGCTCATGAACAAAACTTTTGACATTTCACACTATTTACAATGAAGTCTATGTTTGGGTGTCCCCACGATGCAAAGATTTCCTCTGTCATTGGTGTTTTCAGTGACCACTTGTGAGCATCTATTGTGATTCTTCTTAGCTGGTCTGTGACAGGTGCATAAGAATACATCATTCCCATAAAACTGTAACCTCTCTGCAAAGTTGAGTAGAATAGGAACCTCCCTGTTTGTAATATTGTTCATAGCCACCTAGACCAACTGTGCTGGAGACGACGTAAGAAAGTTTTTAATGCCTAACAAATTTCTCTGAGCTCTAGAAGGTTTATATGTAATTTAGTCTCTGGGGGATTTTAGTGTTCCCTACGCTGTGAACCAGAAGCAGTGAGGCCCCCATCTGTTGCTTGACACATCAGAGGTAACTGTTGTAAATGGAGCAAGAGGGCTGAATGTCATATCCCAGAAGACATTGCAAGTTGAGTGTCCCACCTCAAAATCGCAGCATTGTCTTTGGAATGGTTAATTTTCAATACATGCTGTCTGTAGTCTGTATCTGGTTGACAGCCAGTGATATAAGGTTCTCATTTTGAGATTAGCGTATAAGGTGACTTATTTTGAAGCTAAAAATTCCATCAACTTGAGGTAGAACACTACTTAATGTCCATTCAAAAGGTAAAGAGCTTTTATAGGAGATTTGTAAGAGTAACTTCTCAATTTATCAAGAACCGAGGTCTTTCAAAGGGAGTATATGCAGAAGAGAGCATTGTAAAGGTGTTCCTTTGATTACATAACCTATCCAAATTGTTCACATAAATTCCCTCTTATCTGAGTTGCCATCACAGATGCATATTTTATAAAATACTCTGTGGCAGCAGAAAGTTCAAAAAATGATCTTGCCCCACTAAATGAAGGTATTTGCAATGAGTGATTCTTTTGCAGATATGGAACAGGTATCCTTTAAACAGAGACCAGCAAACCACTCCTTAAGAACGGGAGAGTATGGTCGAGGCTCAGGTCTGCATATGGAAATTAATTTTCCTGATGAAAGCTTCTTAAGGTCTAGTATAGAGTGAAGACCATCTTTTTTGGGAATCAGAAAGTACCTTGAATAGAACCCTGTGTTTCCCAATTTCTGTGGTACCTCTTCTATTCCTTGGTACTACCCTCTTTCAAGGAGGGCAAGAACCAATTATCTCAACAGGTTTTTGCAAGGAGGGTTCCTGAATAGGGAAATGGAAGGATGAATAGTTTTGAACTGTATTGATACCTCTTGTAATTTCTAAATTCCACTGCATTTTCCTGTAGAAATGCAGTGGAAAAAATGATGCAGTCAGGCTCTAAATTGAGGGAAATACGCTTGAATTAGTACTGGATTGTAGTTCCTGGGCAGTATGTCAAACTTTGGGCCAAAGGCCCGACATCATAGCTCTCAAAGATGATTGTTTGCACTGATTCTTGAAGTTTCTTCACACTGAAAGGGCTACTAAAGAGGATATTGTTGGTAATAACATGGTCTCCTGTGGGGAAGTTGAAAAGAAGAAGACTATGATGGGGTACCTGAAAACCAGCTTTCCTCTTGGGCTGTTGCTAGATGCCCAGCAACCTGGAAGTGTGTCTGGACTAACTTTTCCAGAAACCTCATTAGTTCTGGTACTAAACAGTCCTTCTCTAAGGGAAGATCCCCAAATTTAGACTTTGTTTCTGGAATTCTTGAAGATTTAAACCAAGTGAACCTTCTGATAGAAATTGCAAAAACTACAGCTCTAACTGCAGAGTTGGAAGAATCAAGAGATGTTCCCAAGTCATATTTTGCCACTTGCTGACCCACCATAATGATGGCATTTGCGAGTTCTCTGTTAGTCTGGGAGAAGTTCAGTAGGCACTGCTATTTTTACCCAAATGTGGTATTGGTACAGCATGAACACTGCTTGTTACTTCACTACTCAGACCTAAAGTGGAGGAAGAGAAGGCTTCCCCCAACCCTCACAAATCCATCTTCTTTCCATCCTTACAATGAAGCAGTATAGAAGGACTGATCCACCTTTAGACTTCTGAACAGCCACTTATATCACCAGAGAGTTTGATAGTGTGCGTGTGTAGGAATAGGAGAAGCCATTTTGGGGTAAATGATATAATTTGTCTGTTTATTTTCAGATATTGGTTGAACTAAAGCTGGGCTTGCCCACATGAGCATCACAAGTTGTAGAATTCCATTTAATACTGCTGAGAGACTATACAATGTCAAAGTCTTCATATGAACTCTTTTCTTGAAGTAGTTGGTATTTTCCACTAATTCGAGAAAGGCAAGAGCATCTTCAGATGAAGATGAAGCAAAAATCACTCTCAAGTTTTCATCAAGGGATAGTCAATCATCAAATACAGGATCTGTTTCCTGAAGTTTGTGTAAAACCATCTACTCTCCATCTTCCAGTGTATCTTCCACTACAGTAGGGAATTGTTCTTCCTCCTTCAGTTTTACAGACAAATCCAGTATCTTTAGATGTGAAGGTTCAAAAGGAGACCAGCATTATCTGGTGCAATGATTGGAATGAAGGTATGAGTAATGTCAAGGAGCTGGCCAATAGTGCCGTCTCTGCCACGGCAGCATTCACCAGTCTAGCCAGTAATCAACAGTCTGATCAATTAATAAAAAAATAATAAATATCCTTCTTTGGGGCAGGCAAGACACTCTGTGACACTGATGCTGGGAAGCCTGAAGGGCAAGCAGCACAGGGCTTAACGCCCAGCTGCTTAATTTTTGGATCTGCCATCAAGGTTTCTTCCAGGACTAATGCTTGGAGCAGCCACCCTAACCCTAAAATCCTAATATAGTATAAAGTTTTGTTAGAATATGTTCAGATTTTTATTAAAGATAGCTGGGCAATTTAAGAAGGATTCAGAGCAATGATCTAGAGCAATTCCTAATCCATCACCGTTAGTAATTGGAAGGAACTGAATTGGCCAGACAGCCAGGCCCTCTTTCCCAGCCTCCCTCCTATGTGTTCAGGAACAGTGAGGAAAGGGGCAGGAGGGAGTGCAAGAGCACTCCAACAGGCACTCCTAGTTAAGGTTCCACTGTCTCAGCTCTATCCAGTTGGCATATCCCATGAATGAAAATATGAAGAAGCCACTCAAAGGAGAATTATTTCCTGATAATTTCATAGAGAAAAAAAGCTGATTATATACTGGGCATGGTTTCTATCCACTCAGCCTCCCAATCTTCATCTTGATGAAAAGAATAGGAGTTTTGCATTTACAAAATGCCTTTCATCTGAGCAACTCAAAGTGAGTCACAAACAATTAACTCTCACTGCACCATTGCGAGATGGGGAGCATCCAAATTTTACACAAACGCAGGGCATGTCTGCACTGCCCCGCAGTTCGGACTCTGGGGGTGCGAATAGCAGTGCACACCAAAGCGCTGCCCTGTAACTGCCCCATGCGGATGCTGCATGAGAACTAAAAGGTTCCTAGTTCCCATAACTTAATCCTCTTCAAAACAGGACCACGTTAATGTGAAGTAGCAATTGTTTAGTTTGCACCTGCAACATCCACACAGGGGAGTTACAGTGCAGCACTTTGGTGTGCACCGCTATTTACACCCCTGGAGTCAGAACTGTGGGGCAATGCAGAAGTGCCCTTATACACAGCTATGTTGACACTTTCCTGAGTTCACACAGCAAGGTGATGGCAAAGCTGAGAAGACAACCTAGGAGTCCCAACTCCCAGTTCCTTAATCTAACCACTAGACAGCCTCTTTCCTCAGATAGTTCTGTGCAATTAAACAAAGGTATTTGCTGTAGAGATGGATTATATGAAACTAAATAGAACAGAATGATCTGTGCAGCTTTAGTTCATGTCCAGCTGTCATTGTAACCAACAAAACCATTACTTATGTGGGCCCTAACACTAAAACACTTTCCTTAAGGTGATGGCTAAGTACCACTAAGGAACACACACTTACCTCAAGGCAAGCAAGGTGAACATCTTTTATAATACTGCCACTTTTAGATAAAACCAGCTGCTTTAGTAATAGACAGCCCAGTTCCAGTGTTGCAAGACGAACTTTTCCATCTAAAGTAAACGGTCAATTAGAATTATTGTACAGGGTATTTACTCAGGAGAAATCTCCTTTTTACTCAGAGGCTTTCCATGTGTTTTCCATTTCCCCCCCCCCCCCGACTATCCCCACAATGGCCACACACAACAAAACCAAAATATACTACAACACTATGATCTACACTCAGGCACATAAGATTATGACCTTGCAAAATAGTTCTCTCTCAAGAGAAAGTTGAGGTTATTTCTGTCACTGATGGAGTCCACTACTTCTCTGGGAGCTGTCAAATCACCATTGCCAGGAGACTCAGCCCCAGACACATAATAATACTAAAAGCAAATGTTTTGGCTTTGGGCTAATCCAGACTTCAGCAAACAGGATTTTTCAAACATTTGGGGAAAGGAAACCTTAAAAGCACTCTTCTCTCCCCATCCCCAGCCCACTCCTTCAGGTTGAAAAACTGTGCTACACCAGTGAAGCTTTCAGGAACAAAAGCATAATCATCATCATTCACTGTCATGGACCAGGATCTCATTGTGTTGACAATATACAAACACAAAAAACTGTCTCTGTCCCCAATCTAAATATAAGATAACAGACAACAAGTGTGTATCTTCTCTCATCTGTATCCACAACAGGTGGATTGATGGGAGAGAACAAACAGCCAACATTGGTCAGCATGACAAGCAGCAGTCTCAGCACACCAGCAGTCTAATTTACGTTTTTTCAAGGCATTAAGGAAAAGAGTTTTAAGGAGGGATTTGAAGGAGAACAATGAGGTAGCTTTGCAGATGTTATGGGTAGTCCCTCCTATGCATGATGGGCAACTTGGAAGAACACACAGGGTATTTATTTGAAAAACAACAAGTGTGCAGTTAAGGCTGGCATCGCTGAAAGAGCAGGAGTGGGAGTCAACATCTCAAAAGCATATGAGACAACAGGTAGCATGGGATAGGCAGTGAATGGCCTTGAAAGTGAAGACAAGTAACTTGTGTCTGATGTGGTGGGGAAGGGGGAGCCAGCGAAGGGATGCAAAGTGGCAAGTGACAGACAAAACAACAAGCTAGGAAAGTGATTGTTGCAGCAACATTTTAAATAGATATTTGCAAGGCAAGATTGCCTCTGGGGTGGGTGGGTGGGTGGGTGTGAGAGAGAGAGAGAATGTTGCCGTAGGCAAGATGAGGACTTGGATGAGAGTTTTAGTTGCGTGGATGATAAGAAATGCCATATCTTAGCAATATTATATTATGCAAAAGGAATTTGCCATGTCTAGATTCTCACATCTAGGCTGTGTTTAAATCTTGCAGAGAAGATGATGATGTCCAGATTACAGGGAGGATGTGCCTAGTGATAGGGAAAAGAGGGAGGGTGGCAGGATTTGGGGGGAAGATTAAGACCTCTGTTTTGGCCATGTTGATCTTAAACTGACAGCTAGACATCCATGAGATGTCAGAAGGACAGGAAGGGATTTTAGTTTAGACAGCAGATGGTGGTTCAGAGGAAAGGTAGATCTGACAATCCTCAGCATAAAGATCATAGTCTCATCCATGTTTCTGGATGAGGTAACAGAGAAAAACCATAGAGGACGAAGAGGACCAAAAACAAGGCCCTGTGGACCCCCATCCAGAGTTGGAGCAGGAGGAGGGAATAAGGAGACTTCTCTGAATCATGTCTAACACACTATCAATTTTGCCCAGCAGTGCTAATTATGGATTCCAAGGAAGTGCTTTTGTTTAAATAGAAACCAAACAGACTCTAGCCCTGCATACCTTCCTTCCGCAAGCACATGCACTCTCAGTACATGACATCATGCAGCCTAAGGAGGATGTTTGTGAGAGTCACTTATTAAAATACTGTCAGAGTATCACTGTTTATGTTCACTGAATTATATAATGTATTAGAAAAATCTGAAACGAGGTCACTGCAGAGTCTATACATGAAATATTAGCACAAGTTAATGACTTCACAGAATCACACCCTATTAAGTAAACAAGCATTTCAGATGTCCACTTATGCATGGCTGAGGACTTGATTGAAGTGCTTTGGTGTCATAGCATGGGGGGAGCAAAGTTGGGGAACGCTAGTTTCCTCATTGAGTCTTTCGGGGGGAGGTCGGAGTAAGGGGGGGAAGGCAGTGAAGAGCTAATGCTTGAACACAATGTTTCCATGAGTTACTTAATTTAGAAGAGATGAGATGACTAGAGCCATTAGAAAAACGGGTGTGTTCCTCCCCCCACCCGCACAAATTTGAACTTTATAAAAAAGAAAAACTTCAGTTTTCTGATTAAAAAACTGAAACATTCAAGGAAAGCAGACATCTTCTGTAAAAAAAAGTTAATTTAGCGGAATGCTCAATTTTGCATTAAAAACGTTGACTGAAAATTTGTAATCAGCCTAGAAATGAAGGGCAGCTACAAACTAAGGAGCTAAATACTGCAAAAATTACACATGGAAGTAACTTTACTCGCAGCAGTAGTTTTACTGAAGTGCATGCGTGCAGGATTGGGACCTAATATCAGTTACTAAAATGTAAACTCTCTCTCTAGTCACTGCTTGATGGACATTTTGCTTATGTAACAACAATAAGCAGGAACGCTAAGGTCTTAGGCCTCCCTGTTGTCTTGAATGCAACAGCAACTATTCAGATGAAAAGCAGAATTTCTACTTACTCTGCACCCCAGTGGAATGCCACCATGTGTCTCTTTCACAGGCCAGATCTGCTTATCATCTAACAAGAGCATGCTAGTTCCAGTTGAATAGCAGCGAGTCTCTTCCGCATGGGGAATGGGGCCAGTTACTTAGTACTTCAAATATTTTAAGCATTGACACTACATTTGAACTTTATAAAAACTTATTGCTGCACAAAAAAAGTAATCAATTAACGTGATCAGAAATGCTCTACCTGGTTGAGCAGCATAATTCATTATCCTGATGAGCCTTTCTGCAAGTACGTGGTTGTATGAGCTTTTCTCCTCAGCATGCTGGGCTGGAAGCTGAATTCTTTCCAGCTTGACTGGGTCAATTCCTTTTGAAGTGGAAGAAAATAGGAGGATATTTTTTAGCTAATAGCTATTAAAAATTGCAATAAGTCATCTTGAAAATGCAGAGTATCATAAACAATATAGAACTGCATTGGCATAGTGTAAAATTGTGACATTTGAATGGCTGTGCCACAGTTAGAAAAGAAATCAACAACAGAAGATTGAACAAGTTTTACAACCTTCCAGGTTGGGATATTCAAAAGGAGCCTGAGGGATGGAGGCACTCAAATCCCACTGAAATGGATGCCTAAACTTCTTCAGTTCCTTAGAAAATCATTTAAAATTATTATTACTTTGTTGACAACTGACCAAGTCATGTAAGGGTCCTGCTGGAAGTCTGATATAAGAAAACCAGACAACAAATTTTCTTGTGTGTTAAGATGAATTTCTCTTAACAACCAACAGTTACCAGGGAACAAACCAGATTAAAAGGCTCATAATTACAACTCCAAAATGCTAAACACACTAGCTTTTGTGAAAGTACCTACAAGAAATTAAAACAAATGCCAAGTTTTCATGCCAAGTTGGATTTCTCAGAATATGCTGGTTTGAAATATTACCCTTTATGAACAACATGTGTTACAGTAAGACCTCAGACAATGATTACAGACTGTGTTAAAAAGCTCATTGTCTTGATTCCAAGTAACTAAAACATTTCCACAATAGATCAGAACAATGTACTCCACTTTATTGAATTTCTTCCAACCCTTAACTCCTGCTTGCTAATCCAATCCATTGTCACTTGGGATGCCTTATGGTTATATCTTTTTTAAGTGTGCTTTTCGAAACACTTGATTTCAGTGTTTTAGTATAGCCTCACTTTATTTATTTGCCAGATAAAAGTAATTCCAACAGCTTGTATGGTAAAAGTAAACATTTATTTTGTGGCAGGTATGAAGCCTGTTTAACATCCTTCTTTCAAACAGTTTTGCATATTAGTTTTGCACAGTTACGCTGCTGACTGTAATTATAATTGGCTGATGCAATTGTTTTGTTTCCCACTAAAAACCTTAAAGAAAGGTTTGTTTGCAAGGGATTAAGCCATTTCTATTCATTTTGAAGTATGCAGCATTTTACCATACCCTGAAGTATGATTTGTGTAGTATGCTGGATTCAAAGCAAAGCATTCTGACTACAACAATGTAGTGGCAACACAGGATTCACAGGAGAAGTTTCCAGGTCTCATGTACTCCTTTCACAGTCAGAGTACACCTAGCCATAGGAACAGTCTATTCCCTGCCATCTCAAATACTGAGCATGGCTTGTTGTTCAAAAACATCATATTTTTATACCATAATCTTTATTACTTGTTACTGCTTGGACAATATGGTTTGAAAATTGTTAAAGACTTTATAAACAAAACTGAGGGGCATTAACAGTAATCACAAAAATGTGTGACTGACACTGTAGCGTGGAGGGTAATTGTGCCATTAGTAATGACATTTGCCTAAAGGGAGGGAAATAGATCAGCAGTAAAAGCCTTCTGCCAGCAAGTTACTATTTAAATATGTGACCAAATATTCAACTTCTGGGCTTTTTTAGATTTATTTAAGTGTGCAACATGTGTAATGAATAGAAACAAGGATGCAATGTGTATAGGTACAAGACAACACAATAATTCTAAATGAACACGCACTGACTTCACATACTTAGCATGTAAAACGGTTCTATATGGATTCCAGGGACACTATAGGGTCAATTTTCAGCTCGATAATGAACAAAATTAATTACTAGTAATTAGAATTCTGTGTGTGCTCTCACCCTTTGAAAAGTCCTACATTGCTTTGTTTAATCAGGTGACACTGATATGAAAACGTTTCCAAGCCTGCACTATTAATGATACATAGCTTGAGCACCTGAAAGTTGCCCTTCTAAAGCAACAGAGCACATGTCCTCAGATCTATTTACTGTAGAAATATGCAAATACAAATGCAAGCAGCTTCCATACATTGACACCCATTCTAACAAGAGCATCATTTGCTGGTAATTACCGGTACTTACATTTTAGATGCGTAAAATGCACCCCTAGATAGGGCTCAGGGTAGAAGTACATAACAAGTACATGCAAACACTTCCTTCAGAAGTGGACATAAAAGTAGCACTATTCCACAGAAACAGATACTCAACTACCATACCACAGTCAGAGCACTCTGTCTGACAACCAAGTCCCAAAGCCTTATAGGGCTTTATGGATCAAAGCCAACACTTTAACTCGGTGGTTCTCAATCTGTGGCCCGTGAGCTGCTTGCGGCCCAATCAGCACATCACTGCAGCCCATGTGACATCCTCAGGGCCATACAGGTAGTATTGGATGCGGCCCACAATGGTAAATAGTGCCTTAACTGAACCTGAAAGCAAATAGGAAGCCAGTCCAGCTTTTGAAGAACTATTGTTGCTTTTTACTATCACCACCTGAAAGGTGAGAAGTAGTCTTTCTACACTAACTTTCCAGTGGTCTTCAAATACAGCACATTGGATTATTGTAATCTAGAAGACAGTAGCTAACAAACCTCTCTATATGATTTCTCCACTAAAGGGAGACAAAGATAGACTGTTAACATGGGTTACATAATCCCCCAATTTAAGGAAGCTCATAACCAAAGTCTATAGAAGTTCAAATCCCTGTACGGGTCATCACTTGTAATTATGGCCTTGGCTGGATCATCATATACAGGGATTAAAACCAGGATTTAAAAACCATGAGCCTCTACTGCTAGAGCTAAAATTACAGGCTGCATTAGTTCAGAGACAGAAGGTTCAAACCTCCGTACATGGTCACTTATTAAAGGGGAAGTATCAACGCTACAGTTAGCATGGGTTACACAAGGGTTATTGTGGCAGGGCCATGACCAGGGGAAAATGGAACTAGCTCCTCGTCTCACATAAGTGGAAAAATATTATCGGCCAATGATGCCTCCTGTAATTCAAAACCCACAAAGAAAACAAATGAACCCCCAAATTGCAAATCTCTTGGGCCAAACATGGCCCAAGCCACACAATAACTGGAGCAAGACTCATTCCTGTAATGTCTTAAAAATTTCTTCTGCACACCATCACCATCTGTGTTATCCAGGCAGTTTTCAGCCAACTCACATCAAAATCTCAATTTCAGTTAGACACAGGGAATGGTGAGGTAAGACAGATGGAGCTGAATCCCATCCACACATCAGTGACATCACAACACAAACAATCTGAATTACCTCTAATGGTCTCAAATACATATTAAGCCAAAGGAATAACAAAATAGAGCCACAGGGAAGTTTGCCTGGTAAGCAATTGCCTAAAACCACATTTTGAGGCTTTTAAAAGTTCAGACTAGAACCCACTTAAAAGCACCCTAGTCAGGTCCCACAGAAGAATTAATAAACCTTATTGTCAATGGAATGCCAGCTGAAAGAAACAGCATGGACACCTGATCAAGATCAATCAGAAACCAGTGCCAACTCGATCATATCTAGGCTGAAAGACAAGATGGTAGGGTTCAAGGAATCTGAGGACAAGACACTCATTTTGCTACAACCTTCACAATAATCTTCACCAAAAAGAAAATAAAGCATGATTACTGGAAAGATTATCAGTCACAAAAATTGATTTTTGAATAATGACTGAAACTGCATAGTAGTATTATCCACATTCTACTACCTTTTAGGGAAGGCCTGGTCATTTACCAGCACTGGATGCAATTCCCCCCTTCTTACTATACTCAAAACATGAAGGTCAAAAAACCAGTTCCTTTTACAGTAGGTACTGGTTCTTTGTCTCCCTTTCAGAATTTCAATGAGCAGTATCTGCTGGAACTCATCCAGAGAAGACACTGCCTCTGTTCCTTCCAGGCACACATCTGCCCCCTACAATGGCTAGTTGCCAAGTTGGTGTCTAATTCATCTTATTTATGAAGAACTATAAAAAATCCCTCAGCATGAAAGATAGACTCGGCCAAAGAGTCAACATGACAGCAAAATATGTTAAAAGGAGACATACTGCTTGTCCATATCTAGGTCCCAGAGCAGGCCAAACTTTTAACAGAACAAATTTAATAACGGAACAAACAGAGAAGCAGGTCGTAAGGAAATGCCTTCAAATCCATATACACAGGAATACAGAAGTGATTATAGCTACTTTGCATGCCTATGACTAACTGATTTGGAACTGAGTTGCTTATGAAATTATATTCTGCAAAATAAGAATAGTCTGCAGAGAGATTATAGTCTGAGAATACACATTTGTGATCTCAAACTATGCTACTATTGTATTGTGTCCTAGCCCAATAAATGGGACTCTTAACTCCCCAAATTAGTCAAGCTAAAAGGATTATATTTGAAAGGAAGTGTTCTATATGTACAGGGACCAGAATTAAAATATTTATCTAGCTGGATAGTTGTAAGAAAGGGTTTAATGTTGGATGCTGAAGTTATTGCAGTCTAACTAGTGCCATTATAATAAACTAAACATATAAAACCCACATTCATCTGCTCTACTGGAAATTTTTTAACTCCTTGAAATTTCACATTTTACAGAATTTCTCAAATTAACTTCACACATGCTGCACCCAAAAATGTACAGCTAACTGTATCTGATTTCATTTACATAATGTAATGAGAGCCTGATTTTTTTTTAAAGTATTGGCAGTCTAGCATTATTAATGCCCTTCAACATGAACTGCAAATGTAGCAGGTCAATGTTTTGCAACTCCAAGCTAGATGATCCCAATAAACCATGGGGTAAGGCGTATTTGGTACATAATGAACTTAAGACCTCACTCTTCATTTTCTTTTATAAGACTTGATTTGTCACCAATCCCTGGCTTACATCCTTAAAATACTCAATCTGCATTATTTTGGTCCTATCACATCCACTACACAATTCCAGCTGGAAAATGGAGCCACACAACAGACAAATCCATTTCTTCTCTCCACAGCGTGTGGTTCTGTAGAATTATTTTTAACCAGTTTCAAAACCTAATTTTCTATCCCCCTGGGAAAAAAAGTTGTCCACAGTTTTATAGTCTCTCCACCCACGTGTCCATAACTCTTAATTGGTTGTAAAATTAAAACATTCTGGACTTGTGCCCTCACCTTTCAGGACTTCTATCATCAATCTACTTGCCTTTTTCCTCACCTGAACCTGTTCAAAGTGTTAAGAGAAATGCCTCTACCACTTTATTGAAGTCATAGTCTTTCCCCCCCCACACACACAGTGCTGTCCTGAAATGCTGAGTTTTTGTTCAACTGATTTCAGTTGAAGGCAGTCTGTTTCAGGAGTTGAAAGTTGAAATTCAATAAAAATGCCATTTCAGAAAGATGCAAGAGGTGAAGTGGAAGTAGAATTTTCTGTTGGAAACTTGAACCAGAATTCGTTTTGATTAGGGCTGTTGATTAATCGAGATTAATTGCAGTTTTAATCACACTGTTAAATAATAATAGAATACCATTTATTTAAATACTTTGGATGTTTTTCTACATTTTCAAATATATTGATCTCAATTACAACCCAGAATACAAGATGTCCACTGCTCACTTTATATTATTTTTTATTACAAATATTTGCACTGTAAAAATGATCAACAAAAGAAAGTATTTTTCAGTTCATCTCAGACAAGTACTGTAGTGCAATCTCTTATCGTGAAAGTGCAACTTACAAATGTAGATTGTTTTTTGTTACATAACTTCACTGAAAAACAAAATAATGCAAAACTTTAGAGCCTACAAGTCCACTCAGTCCTACTTCTCGTTCAGTCAATCGTTAAGACAAACAAGTTTGTTTACATTTATGGGAAATAATGCTGCCCTCTTTTATTTACAATGTCACCAGAAAGTGAGAATTGTAGCCGGCATTGCAAGGTATTTATATGCCAGATATGTTAAGAACATAAGAACGGCCATACTGGGTCAGACCAAAGGTCCATCTATCAACAGTGGCCAATGCCAGATGCCCCAGAGGAAGTGAACCTAACAGGTAATGATCAAGTGATCTCTCTCCTGCCATCCATCTCCATCCTCTGACAAACAGAGGCTAGGGACACCATTCCTTAACCCATCCTGGCTAATAGCGATTAATGGACTTAACCTCCATGAATTTATCCAGTTCTCTTTTAAGCACTGTTATAGTCCTAGCCTTCACAACCTCCTCAGGCAAGGAATTCCACAAGTTGACTGTGCGCTGTGTGAAGAAGAACTTCCTTTTATTTGTTTTAAACCTGCTGCCCATCACTTTCATTTGGTGGCCCCTAGTTCTTGTATTATGGGAATAAGTAAATAACTTTTCCTTATCTACTTTCTCCATATCACTCATGATTTTATATACCTCTATCATATCCCCCCTTAGTCTCCTCTTTTCCAAGCTGAAAAGTCCTAGCCTCCTTAATCTCTCCTCATATGGGACCCATCCCAAACCCCTAATCATTTTAGTTGCCCTTCTCTGAACCTTTTCTAGTGCCAGTATATCTTTTTTGAGATGAGGAGACCACATCTGTACACAGTATTCAAGTTGTGGGCATACCATTGATTTATATAAGGGCAATAACATATTCTCTGTCTGATTCTCTATCCCCTTTTGAATGATTCCTAACATCCTGTTTGCTTTTTTGACTGCCTCTGCACACTGAGTGGACGTCTTCAGAGAACTATCCACGATGACTCCAAGATCTTTTTCCTGATTAGTTGTAGCTAAATTAGCCCCCATCATATTGTATGTATAGAATCATAGAATATGAGGGTTGGAAGGGACCTCAGGAGGTCATCTAGTCCAACCCCCTGCTCAAAGCAGGACCAATCCCCAGACAGATTTTTGCCCCAGATCCCTAAATGGCCCCCTCAAGGATTGAACTCACAACCCTGGGTTTAGCAGGCCAATGTTCAAAGCACTGAGCTATCCCTCCCCCGATTTATAGTTGGGGTTATTTTTTCCAATGTGCATTACTTTACATTTATCCACATGACATTTCATTTGCCATTTTGTTGCCCAATCACTTAGTTTTGTGAGATCTTTTTGAAGTTCTTCACAGTCTGCTTTGGTCTTAACTATCTTGAGCAGTTTAGTATCATCTGCAAACTTTGCCACCTCACTTTTTACCCCTTTCTCCAGACCATTTATGAGTAAGTTGAATAGGATTGGTCCTAGGACTGACCCTTGGGGAACACCACTAGTTATCCCTCTCCATTCTGAGAATTTACCATTTATTCCTACCTTTGTTCCCTGTCTTTTAATCAGTTCTCAATCCATGAAAGGACCTTCCCTTTTATCCCATGACAACTTAATTTACGTAAGAGCCTTTGGTGAGGGACCTTGTCAAAGGCTTTCTGGAAATCTAAGTATACTATGTCCACTGGATCCCCCTTGTCCACATGTTTGTTGACCCCTTCAAAGAACTCTAATAGATTAAATCATGGAAAATCAGGGCTGGAAGGGACCTCAGGAGTCATCTAGTCCAACCCCCTGCTCAAAGCAGGACCAATACCCAGACAGATTTTTACCCCAGATCCCTAAATGGCCCCCTCAAGGATTGAACTCACAACCCTGGGTTTAGCAGGCCAATGCTCAAACCACTGAGCTCTCTCTTCCCCCCTCCCTCCCCCCCCGGCCCCATAAGACACGATTTCCCTTTACAGAAACCATGTTGACTTTTGCCCAACAATTTATGTTCTTCTATGTGTTAAACATTCATATATCTCTTCATGCTTCAGCCACCATTCCAGAGGACATGCTTCCATGCTGATGACGCTCGTTAAAAAAATAACGCGTTAATTAAATATATTTCATGTTATAACAGTCTCGGATGATGACTTAGTACATGTTGTTCATTTTAAGAACACTTTCACTGCAGATTTCACAAAATGCAAAGAAGGCACCAATGTGAGATTTCTAAAGATAGCTACAGCACTCGACCCAATGTTTAAGAATATGAAGTGCCTTCCAAAATCTGAGAGGCATGAGGTGTAGAGCATATTTTCAGAAGTCTTAAAAGAGCAACACTCCGATGTGGAAACTACAGAACCCGAACCACCAAAAAAGAAAATCAATCTTCTG
Organism: Terrapene triunguis; assembly: GCF_002925995.2. NCBI lineage: Eukaryota > Metazoa > Chordata > Testudines > Emydidae > Terrapene > Terrapene triunguis. Next base: position 23,091,911 of record NW_020664444.1, read on the forward strand.
TTGGTGGCATCTGACTCAGATGATGAAAATGAACATGCGTTGGTCTGCACTGTTTTGGATTGTTATTGAGCAGAACCCATCATCAGCATGGATGCATGCCCTCTGGAATGGTGGTTGAAGCATGAAGGAATATATGAATCTTTAGCGCATCTGGCACGTAAATATCTTGCAACGCCAGCTACAACAGTGCCATGCGAACGCCTGTTCTCATTTTCAGTGACATTGTGAACAAGAAGCAGGCAGCATTATCTCCTGCAAATGTAAACAAACTTGTTTGTCTGAGCCATTGGCTGAACAAGAAGTAGGGTCTAAAGTTTTACACTGTTTTATTTATTAATGCAGGGTTTTTTTGTACATAATTCTACATTTGTAAGTTTAACTTTCATGATAAAGAGATCACACTTCAGTACTTGTATTAGGTGAATTAAAAATACTATTTCTTTTGCTTTTTTACAGTGCAAATATTTGTAATCAAAAATAAATATAAAGTGAGCACTGTACACTTTGTATTCTGTTATAATTGAAATCAATATATTTGAAAAATGTAGAAAACATTCAAAATATTTAAATAAATGGTGTTATTAACAGTGCAATTAATCACTAAATTTTTTAATCACTTGACAGCTCTAATTTTGATGATTAACTGAATTGTATTTGTCATGGTTCAATACTTCCATACACAACATTCGTTTCTATATTATGCAGACATTTGATGCATTTTATCTATCAGGACTTCCTGGAATTCTGACATTAGCATTCAGTTTCCATTATTGTGTGTGTCATATGTTCAAATCCTTTCACAATGAAAAATCCATTAAAGTTGCATCTGTTCATTACAAGATAATCAGCAGTAAAGCCAACTCTGCAGCTACCCCAAGTAATGTCACATATACAAGTGTATGAACCAACTGCAAAAAAGTATTAAAAGCAAAAAAAACCTTCATAATAAAATCTCTAAAACTGAAACCAAAGAATTATGATGCAACATATTTGTAGCTGTTGAGGACAAAGAAAATGGTGTCATTAACAAAGAATGAATTAAGGACTTGTGGAATTGAGTACCAATAGCAGGCCACAGTAAACTTTCAAAAATAAGGGGCCTAATTCTCCACTGCCTTGCACATCCTGTAGTAATTTACACCTGAGCAAAGGGTAAAATGCTACCAAGTCGGAATTCTTCACTCATACCAGTGGCAGTATTTTACACCCACTTTTCACTCACTTCAACCACGTGTCTGTGAAAGTCAGGGGAGAATCAGGGCCCCAGTGTTCATACTGAACATACAGTATTTTGTTAGTCCAGCTTAAGAGTACTGAAGTCAAGTAACTGAGAATGAAGTGCAAATGAGTCTAATTCATTTCTAGTTCTAGGAAACCAAACGAAGAAACAAACCATCTAAACAATAATAGCATTCTATTAACAATTCATCTAAAATGCAGATCCTACACAACCTTTACTGTCACTGCATTTGTTTTTCCTTTCGTCATATGAAGATTTTGTTTCTTGTGGTTTAAGTCATCTAGAAAAAAACATATGTACTTCACTGAAGAAATGTTTACCAAACTAAGACCACTGACTGCAGTCAAGTCTCTTTTATTCTCCTTTCTGTGGAAAGACACATTTAAGAGTATCCAAAGTAATTAACATCTTACCTTTATTTTGAGACATTGCATACAGAAGACAAAGTACAAAGAGAGCATAGTAATCATCTTCAGCACAGTCCTGTGCATTATATACCATATCGAAAAAAGGCCTGTGGAAAAGAGTAGTATTAAAATGGTTGTTTTGTTCTGATGCTAATTGTAACATAGCCTGTGCCATTACCTACCTATGGAACAGAATGACTCACTATCCAACTATGCCCCAATTTTCTCTTTAGATATGGTAAAGAGCAAAAGTCAAGCTGCTTGAAAGCAGTTATTCTATTGTGTTTATTACTGGTATTACATCTGGCATTTTAGCAGGAATTTTCCCCACACCCTCCCAAATGGTTGCCCTCACTTATAATGGGTTATCTTTCAGGCCCAACGTTCCCTAGCACTGGGGCCTTAAAATAAACAGGGGGGAAAAATTACAGATTAGACATTCCACAGTTTGTTCTAAGCAAACATGGCGAACTTCAGGGGGTTGTTTATACCTGTGTGTGACACAAAACTGCATTGGAACATATGGAAAACTAAGGACCAATGAACAACTTTGAGATGGTTACACCATTGGTTAGTATAAATAAAAGCACTGTTTACTAGAACAGAGCTACAGGTTTTACTCTAAGCCATGTATGGAGGAAAAGATTATCCTTCCTATGTGGAGGAACAGAAGTCTAAAAGAAGAAACCTGAGCTATTTAAATTGATTTCCAACCACTCTGTTATCTTGGGTTCGATGTGGGGTGATTCAGTGACTAGTGCACGAGACTTTACACAATCAAGTCGTGACAAAGTTGTGGCCAAGTAAGTAGATACTTTCAAAACTCAATTTCTGGACTAAATAGACATCTGGAAAAAAGAGCTCGGGCACAGTGGAGCAGCTATCAGCTCCAAACGGATTTTTATATAAAAAGCATTCCATCGTGTGTAACTAACAAAACCAAAAACTAGGTTCTGAGGCCTGCTTTGCAGTCTTTTTTGTAGAGCATGGCTAAAGTCGTCCTGTTTTGTACAATCACTCTTTGTTTCTCTACAGTCTCTACTATAGCAACATACTTGGCTTTAATTTCAGACAACCTAAATAGGAAGGTGCATCTGAAGTGAGGTTTTTTTACCCACGAAAGCTTATGCCCAAATAAATCCATTAGTCTTTAAGGTGCCACCGGACTCCTCGTTGTTTAAATAGGAAGCAGAGTTTAGTTGGGGACAACACTTCAAAGGAGGCTGGGTCAGAAGTGAGATACCAAGCTTCAGCACTATTTTAGCACTTTTCACTTTCAGAAAGCTAATAATTACAATACTGCAGTTAGATAAACATGTACCCTGGTTCTACAGATGAACTGAGGCAGTTTAAATAACTTGTCCAGATCCAGAGGCAGTCAGTAAGCACTGGGACTAGAACTCAGCAAGGTTTACCAGTTTGAGCACAGAGACAAGAACTCCTATCTCTATGTTTTAAAGTTCGTTAACAATTAAATACATTAAGCCATTCTGAGAGCCTGTGATCAAGGCTGATGTGCTAATGAGGGCCTGAGGCCAGTTAGGTCACCTGGCATCACCTGAGAGGAGGGCAGCCAGGTTTAAATTGAGAATGAAGCTCAGCTGGAGAAGGGATGGGACAGCACTATAAAACCGGAAAACTGAGAGTAGAAGGGGGCTGTAGAGGAAGGCGTCTACCCTCCCCGGGATGAGGGAGGTTATCAGGGACAAGGAGGAAGCAGAGGGAGAGCAAGCCCTCTGAGCCTGTCTTGGAGTAAGTAGTGTGGCAAGAGGCTAGGAGGGGTGAAGTATCCACAGCGAGTAGAGTAAGCTCCAGTGATAAACCCAGAACCAGGAAAGAGAAAAGAGAGAGGCTTGGTAGGAAGTAGCCCAGGGAAACAGCAACAGGGACTGAGAACCTGGATTACTAGTTATAGAGTCTCTGGGCTGGAACCTGGTGTAACAGACAGGCCTGGGTTCCCCTGCCAGACACTGGCACAGAATCCTGAGCTGGGGCTGAACACTGTCTGGCAACAGCATTTGAACAGTTGAGTCCGGAAGGAGTGGACTAAATGGTGACCTGGCCAGAGGGCTAAGTTTCCAGAACAAAGGCTATTACAGAATGAGCAATGAGCAGGAAGATGACAGTTGGTGCAGTGAGCTTCATTCCCTGACCTAGATGCAAGGAGGCTTGCTGTAGTGAGTGGAACCCCTTCACAGAGCCATAAAAATATTAGGCATCAGAAACATGTACAATGAAGTGTACAATATGACAAGTAGGAATTGATTACATTGGACTGAAAGTATGAAATGCTTTAATACTAATAATAAAGCCCAGAGTAGAAAAATGAATACTGCTCCCATCCTCTCAATACCACCACAATAAAAGACAACCCTGGATGTTCCTTTGGATACAAGAGAAGCAGTCACTATGCAAGCAAGTTTCACTGCATTTTTCCAGCCCCTCCTGCCACTAGTTTAGCCATGATCACCGCATATAACCTACAATCAGGCATTTCGAATGTGTGGTCTCCTATAAAAAACACATTTACTGCATCTATAAACAATTCAGCCATTTGCTGTATTCCCTTCAACTATACAAGTATTAACTAGAAGTCAGGTAGGTCAGAGAACATTGGAAGTACAGACATGACTTAAAAGTTCCTCCCCCATCCATCCTCACACAAAAATAGCTTGGGAGGAACAGAGATCCTGAGCCATAATGTCCTGCCTTAGTAGGAGGTGTGAACTTGATGGTCATATATGCCCTGTCCCAACTACTGTACTATGATTTTAGGTACATCAGGGCAGTACAACAAAATCCAATTTGTCATTTGGATACTGTTTATGTAGCAAATATTGTGTTGACAAATATATTTCCCAGTTATTTTTGCTCCCACTAACGATGATTAATGGGTGCTCTATTTGAAGGATCAGACTGGAAATGATTTTTTAAATTTCTGCAGATCTCCAAATTCTAGTACCTTCCCCAATGTTAAACAAATGTTAATATCTACTGGGATTCTATGTATCCCCAAATTGATCCACCTTAGCATTCAAATGTCGAGCACAGTAAAAGTTGCAAAATGAAGGTTTGTTTACACAAAATATTGTTAAATTTCATGCTTTATAGAGCTGGATCTACATTAGACATCATTTAAAAAACATTTGCCAATGCAGACCACACTCAGTTACCACACTTTCCACCAATGTGCCAAAACTTTTGGTAAGTGCAGATTTCGCTATGACATATGTAGTGATCAATTAGATTGGATAACCAAATAGGAAAGAAGATATCTTTATACACAGATCCAATCTTTAATGCAAAAAATACTTCATCAAGTTTGTTTCATTGGGGGGTGGGGGGGGGGCGAAGAGAAGGATTCAAATAGTGTTTAGAATGCTGAGGTATCAAAAAAATTCCAAGATTTTAACTGTTTATTCATCTCGTAACTGAATAATTCACTTAAAACTTTTTGTTAGTGCAGTATTTTACTTTGCTAAGTCTAGGAATACTTCCCTTACATATGTGATAAGATCTACTCTTGCTTTTAGACGTGCTTCACTTCTGCACAGATGACATTTGAACGAAGATGCAAGATGCTGTTCGATCGCTATCTATATTCTCATCTGTCCTGAAATGCAAATATCTGACAAGGTGTTAGGATGATCAAATGAATATTTTGCATTTTGAAGACTTAAAAGCTAATATTCTAATATCTTCAGGCACTGTACTTAGTACTATCATGGCCAACTTCATTTTATAAGAAGTGGTAAACCAGAATCTCTTGCTCACTCACACTTTACTTAAAAAACCCTATGCTGCCCACACTTGCTAGTAACTGTAACATTATGTTCCCGTTACTGTCACCCATCTTTACTCTTCATGAGCCTTCATATGTGTCCCATTTGACAATTAGACAAGTGTGGTAGAGGTACTCTTTTACTGGACCAACTTCTGTTGGTGAAAGAGACAAGCTCTCAAGCTTACACAGAGCACTTCCCTAAAGAAGCGCGCCACGTAAGCTTGAAAGCTTGTCTCTTTCACCAGTGGATGTTGGTCCAGTAAAAAAAGATTACCTCACCTACCTTGTCTACAACACTGCAAACCACTTGGATAAAAAAAATGTTATTGTCAATGTGTTCTGTTTACCAAAATTGCTATTGATCTCCCCAGCATCCAAACCAAACTACTGCAGGGTATGGTGACATCTAAAAAGTCATTTACCCAACACGGGGGGGGAAAAGTAGAACAGGATACTCTAGGACACAGTAGAAAAAATTACGTCAAAAAACAGAATCAAGATTTTACTTTAAAAAAAATTTAAATCATTTACATGTTACTAATTCCTTAGCAATTTAAGACAATCAAATGGGAAGAAAAAGTGAACATTTTGCATTTTCTTTAGTTTCCTAATTGTTAGTAGTATTTCAGATTTTAACTGCTAAGAATTTTCACACTTAAAATGCTCTTCTGCACCAAAAAGATTAACGTCCTTGCTGCGAGACTCCCACCTAGCATATTGGAATCCCGATCTCAACTGAGGTTTCTGGGTACTACTGTAAGAAAAGTGGCAAACCAAAAGACATACAAAACACATCCTCAGAACACAGTTTGTGTGTTACATGTAATGCTTCCTATTCTGGCATACAGCAACATACAGAACTGCTTTAAGACAAAGCATCCCTTTCAGGCAGGGAAACTGAATACAGCAGCCTCCAGGGAGTGAAGAGGATAGACACTGCTTCCTTACTGCCACACCTTCAACATGACCATATACAAGACAGCTACACCAGTCAAATGCAAATGTTTGGATGAGCCATAAGTTGGAGGGGGGAGGGGAACAAAATTGGAAAAAGAAAAAAAGAAGCAGAAGGAAGGAACCTAGTCAGATGAATTACAATTCTTTCATACCTGCTCCAGTTTGTCTTTTCACTCCCAGAGGCAGCAGCACTCTTTTCTTCATCAGTTGTATTCTGCTCTGTCACCGTTGAGATAGATAATTCTGACATCTTACACCGCTCCATGATTACCATCTCTATTTCTTAAAAGAAAGAGCTAAAATTGAATTTCTAGAGGAAGAGGTGAGCTATTTGAAGTATTCTTTATGCAAAATGTAAAAAATAGTGATTTTTAAAGTGTTATGCACCTAAAAATGAGGGAAGACACTGCTCATGTGTCAGAATATACACAGAGGCCTTTCTGATTTTCCTACCATCACAACAAAATATTAAAAAGCATTTCTTATAAGATTTAATATGCACTCGGGGCTTCAGAACTGATGGTGTAATTATTTATGAATATAAAAGCCTTTACAAAACTGTTAACTGCCAAGCATTTTAACAGCTTTTTTAAAATGGTCTGTATTTGCCAAAAACCTATTTACACTTTCAATTATCTCAGGGGCTTTAAGTGAAAAATTGTTCACTCTGTGCCCAAACATAATAAATCTAGTGTATATATAATAGCTTCAGATTTTATAAAAAGTACACTGGAGCACACACACACAAAAAGGTGGAGGGAAACAGTATGTGGAATTTAAAGGAGTACAGTTGTTACTGTAGTAACTAATGCAAACAAACTGTTTATGACTAATATTTCAGGTTCTGAGTATGAAACTATTACGTTTCAAAGTCTTTCAACAAGTCGTCTATAGACACAGACACTTCCTCCACAATACTGAGGAAATTCAGTTTTGGCAAAGGTCTCCCTAAATTTCTTTAAGTGTAAGCTAAAGAAAACACTGATGTATTGAGACTTTTTTCCAGTAAACATCAATTTGTGCATACAGGCAGTTTGTAAAGCAATTCGCCTAAGAGCCACTCTTCCCCTGACACAAGGAGTTACTTGTGGTTCTTCACCGGTGACGTCAAAACTTCATTCCCTCACAGACAGCAATGGCAGCCCTAAGCTACCATTAGATTTAGACTGCATATTTAGTCACACAAGAAACTCCTCACTGCCGGACAGCCGATAGATCCACTAAGAGCTGCCAACTGATTGACTTTAGTGCCCTGTAATCACTTGTACCCTCTGATCCTTTCCTCTCCAGTGCATGGTCCAGCGCTAGAAGGCAACATGCCATACAGAAAAGACTGTTTCAGACCCTGAAAACTTAAACTTTCTAAGTGCTGGCTCACTTGTTTACATCCCCACAGACTGTGTGCTCACTGGCACCAGGATCAAGCACCAGAGATCTAACAGGTATGCAGAGGCTGAGTAGCTTAGTCACAGGTGAAGTGGGCAGGGGATAGGGGCCTATGCATCCCTCTCTGCACACAGACCCACTTGACAGATCTGCATGTCACTCAGATTTATTTAACAAATTGCTATTGATCATCCTTATAGCATACAAACGACCATACCCCTACACCCGATATCCTGAAATCTAGAGAAAACATAACTTTCTGGCCACAGCTTGTACTACAGCATTATAATGCAGCAGGATTTTGACTGACGGGGCCATGGAGAGGCAAAATTTAGTCCTGACAATTTCCAAACCTCTGGACCATGTCCCTGGATCCCTCCCCTACATGATATTGAGCTGTGTTTTTCCAAGGCAGTCCTGTTAAGAGTATTCCCCTCTATACACATTTGTAAACATCTACCGTTTTCTCAAACAAAAACAGTCTCTACCAAGTAAGGGGAAAACATTTGAAAGGGTAAGTTTTAGAGTAAAACTAGTAAGAGGCTACATAAACAAATAAGAAAAACCAAACCAACCATGAAAGAACAAGATGTTACTAAAAGGATACTTCAGTATATCTATGTACCAAGATTCTAGGATTATCACTCTGAAGCCTAGAATGTCTGCGGAGTCAGTGTGAAGTGATGGAACAGTTACAATCATGACAGATCTTTTTGTTCAGAATATCACCAGGTTGAATCATCACTCAGCTTCATGGTCCATTACTGCCCAATTTTGAAATTCTCAGCCATTTATGGCCCTTTTTCATTTTTAAACATATGACAATGAATTATACCCATGCAACAGCACAGGCTTTGAGCTATTAGTATAGGAACATCAAACAAATTACGCTGAATTGTAACTAGCCATGCTACTAACTAAGTTCTCTCCTACCCCCTCCCTTAGACATCTCAAAAATCCAAAACTCTACTGTCAGTAGGCTTAGCAGTTCAAACCCACAGCCAATCATTCCCCTGGCAGTGACAACTAATTCCTCAAGCCAGCTACTCTACTCTCAGCCCTACAGTCCACTCAGAATAATCTGGGACTTTGCTTCTACCCCCAGGACAAAGGTCACCCACCCCAAAGACATGATTCACTCTGATTCTTCGTTTTTCCTGTTTCCTCAGGAAAGTCTAGCATGCATGTTTCCTTGGCAACTGGCATGCAGACAGTATAATGTTCTGACACTTGTGCCATTTAATAGCCTAGAATCCTAGCAAAATAATGGAATACAAAATTTCCTTGAGCATATGTGGTTTGTAAGGGAAGAGTTTTTGATAGTTACTGGCCCAGAAGCGATAGGAAAAGAAATTTAATCCATGTTTATCAAAGCCACATTTATGGGGAGAAACAAAATCTGTGGTGTGTGTTTTTTTAAAATGGCAGTGGTGGAGACTCTGACAAAGTAGAAATGTTAGTTGTAGTCTCAGCAGAGTTAGATTGGTGTGCATAGTGCATAGGTCAGAAGTAAAGATGACATGCAATTTAGCTCCTATAATAAATTTGTTTCCATGGCTGTAAAAATGAATTCACATTTTTATCATGCCCACATACATGATTCCAAGGAGCAGCAGCAACAGAAAAAAAAAAAAAAAAAAAAAAAAAAAAAAAAAAAAAAAAAAAAAAAGAGTAAAGGTCAGACTTCAAGATACAGTCTCATTCTGGGGCATGCATGTAGTTCCATGGGACGATAATATGGATCAGGTGGTTATACTCGTGAAGGAAAAAAAAAAAAAAAAAAGATAGCCAAATCAGCTCAAACCAATTAAGGAAGTGCCATTCCCAACAATTATACAGGGCAAATTAACTCAAACTCAAACAAAGATATTTTTCCATCAGCTATAGCCAATATAAATAGATTCCTAGCCAACAGATTCCGCCTACTCCTCTCTCTAATTTGCTCAATGCAAATCAACTTAGATGCAGTACCTGGTTACCAGTGAACTCTTGTAATTTTATAGTTCAGGTGCTAAGGATCAAAGTCTCACTGAGTCAGTGGATTGGTCAGGACTTCTAATTTCCTAGGCTAACCTAGGTACATATGAACTTAACCTTACGAATAACAGAAACAAACTAGAACAAAGTGTTTATTAAAAATATTAGCACAAAGAGAAGTTACTCCAATGTGATAGTTGCTAGACCTGTTTTTACAGATGAATTAAAGCAGTAATTTGCAAACAGGCCTGTGGCTCTTATTTAAAGCTATTAAGTCACACTAAGTGATCACTACAGTACTTCCCAAATGTTTTCCTAATATTACTTTTTCACATAAATTGCTGTAATTGCCAGAGGGATGTCATGGGATTGCAAATGGGAGATAAGGTGATGCACAACACAGTAAGTTGTGGTCCACATTGCAAAAAAAAGTTTGAGTGAAAGCAGAGTAGATGAGTAAGATATTTAGTTTCACTTAGCTACAAAAGCCTTAACATGCATTTCCATCCTAAGACAACAGTATACTAACATTACTAAGCTTTACAACACCTTTGCTGGATAAGTAGTATCCCCATATTATAGAAGTGGAAACTGACAGGGTTAAATAAGAGACTGTCCCAACCTTGCACAGCAAGTCAGTAACATAGTTAGGGTTAGTAGTACCCTATTATTTTTGCTCTTGTACCTTCTCATGCTGTCCCCTGCAACTAGAATGGCATCTCTATTCTTTCTGCTAAACATCCTCAGTCTCCTTGAAATCCTGCCTCAAGACCCACATTTGAGCTTAATAACCACCACTTCCACTGCTGTTCAGCTTAAGCCTCTCCTCAGTTACTATGTATGGCCCACAACTTTTGTTCCAGCCCTCACTCTCCCTTTCCTTTACACCAATTTTTTTTTTATGTTGTAGGTTTGCCTAATTTGGATTTAAAGCTTTTCAAGGTAAATACTATAGAAATGCTGAAGATTAAATTATAAAAGCTATATCACTATCATAAACTTATGAGAACAGCCCCAATACGCCAGGAAGCAGTATACACATGCTTTACAGTATGTGGAGTCATGGAACAACGCCCAACACGCGATACTTGGAATCAGGGAACAAAGCCCAGTAAACAACACTACATTGATTAGCATTACACTACTTGTTTGGAATTAGACACTCAGTAAGTAACTACCTGGTTAATGCTATGCTATGTACTAGGGGATTACCGAGGAGGATCATAAACATTATGAAAACTACCCACTAAAGTCCTGTCTCCACTATAAAGAAACCAGGTTAAAGTGAGAGCTGTTCTGAAACACTTTCTAGTAGGGTTCTGACACTGTTGTAAGAAGATTTTAAGTTGTAGTATGGATGCAAGCCATGTTAATGACCTTTAACCCACTTTAAGTGTTTTAGAAAAACATTTTACACACTTCTCCCAGTTTAATATATTAGGCGCAAACTAAGATTTTTGCCCTCACTTCTCTAGCTTGGTCCCTTCTTACCCCAAAATTCATTTGTTAAGCCTCTTGAGAAACTGGGAAGAGGAAGAATCAAAAAATGCACTTCGTGAGCACAGGAGTTTGATTATGTAATTTGAACAAAAAAAATGACAATACACAGTCATTACATGCATTCTATTTAGTATCATTTACATGAAGTCAGAATGAAGAACTTGGAAGTTCTTTTCGGACAGATTAGTTACACAAATCAAAATGCAAGCAGGATATGAAAAAAGGGCTGCCAAAGAAGTCATAGCATAGGGAAAAAAAATTGTATTGTGGTATATGCTTCCTTAGATGCAGTGCTGTCATCACGGTCTCATTTTATGCATAAAAACTCTATTTTTTGATATGCATTTTCCTCTTAACTAGTAACTTAAAATAACGAAAGTAACTGAAGAGCATGTCTTTCTGGTGCAGCACCCAATACTTTGACTCTAACGATTCAAGCATGATAGTTCTGTGAAGCAACTAGAATGCACATCAATCAGGTAATTAAATAAAAAAATTGAGGGATTTTTTCTTTAATTTTGTACAGTAGGCACAGGTAGAGATGTGGCAATGCTTGGTTTACTCATTGCCAGTCAACATAGGATGCTTGACTTCTCGGGGGCTTTTTAACCCCCTTTGCTTCTCCACTAACAAATGACGCAGACTTGTTAATAAGTCTTAAAACACTGATTAATCATGTGCAGCTAGCTATAAGGTGTATGTGTTATTAAAGGCTGGATGCCACAGGAGAAACTGCAGACACTTCACATTTTCCACCAAGTAAAACACAGTCTTCTTCTAAAGAGCTGAATTCTACACGAAGGAGATGTTAAAAAAAATAAGCAAGAATCATTTCCTTAGATGTGGAAAATCTAATGATTCTGTTTATTTAGTTATGCAACCAGTATTATAAATGAACATAAAATATGAACTAGACCACAAACATGTGATACTATTAAATTATTAGCATATATAAAGTTTGCATGGTTTTCATTCATTGGTGCACTCACCTTCATTTTCCCCACTTGCCTTGATGCCTTTTGAACTACCCTCTGTACCTTTAGCCTTATCTGGGTCTTCTTGAGTATCCTCAAGTCCTCTCTCCTCTTCATCCTCTTCACCAACATTTTTATAGTTGGGTCTTTTTTGCAACCTCTTCTTTCCCTTATGCTTGTTAATTTCAAGAGATCTCTCCAGTGTCTCTGTAGGTTTTATGAAGCATCTGATGCTTGATTTTGCCTATTAAATTTAAATGAGATACAGTTTTAGCTATAGATTTCTTCTGCAATTTAGCACAAAATGGGTAGAAGTCACTTCAGTTTGCACAAGACAGATTTACAAATCTATTAAGCATTTCACCTACACATGTCAAATTTAGCTTAAAAAAGGCCAGAAAGATTTAACAATATCTAAATTATCAGTAGTTCCAGGCCTCCTACAAAATAGAAGTATTCTAATCCTAAGGACTTAGTAGCGTTAGGAAACATGACCATTTCAGGACAAGCAAGATCTAGATCCATCTATTAAACAGGACCACTTTAAAATCATGTACCATCAAGAAAAAAATTCTCAAAAAGTAAACCTTGTTTTTTGGCACACAACAGCATACAATGCTAAACTAAATCAAGTCCCACTGATGCTACAAACTGCAGCAGTTGCTGTTTGAATTAGACCATGCAGGAGACAGAGCTCAGAGAGGACTCAAACAAAAGCCTATTGCACAAACAGGAAGGAATGAGATAGTAAAAAAACAAACAAAAATATGGGGCTGAGGAACACCCATTAATATAAAATATAGCTTTTAAATAAAATATAGATATGCTTTTTACCTCAGTGTGTTTGATGAAAAACACTACTATACCTCTAACCTCTTTTTAAACTTTTAAAGAGAGGTCAAAGTATACTTAATTGGTAGCTGTTTTCATATCAACTTCAATTAAAAAGGCTAGTTTCACTTGCAAGAATGTTTAGAATTAAAATACAACCACGTTGAGTGTGTCTTTGAGGATGTATCAGGAATTTGCCTTCTCAAAAAACTTAAAAATATTTAGAAAAAAACATGCATCCATATTCAGTCAAAAAACTGACATTTCCTAAATGTTTATGTACACAGCAAGCTCAAGCTGCAATGGTAAACACTGAAAAACAGTAACTGCTCATCTGTTAATTACATTAAAAGATGACATTTAAGATACACTTCCTGTGTGCACATATTCTGCATACAACATGGCTCCAAGAAAAACAATTTGCACTTGAAATGAAGGCCCCGATTATACAGAACTGAACACATTTTGATTCATTAAAATGTGTATGTTCTAACCCAAAAGTTATCACAATATCAGACGTGGTATAATTCTCACAAAATGAGAAGTTATTTTCCTATTGCTGGTGTGATAGATAAATTTATACAATTAAGGATAAGTATAGCTAGAAGACTATTAAGTACAATGTTCTTTTCTTGGCCCCGTCCTTCACTATTAGTAATGTCCCTTAGTCCTTGATGCATCTGCCTCAGTCACCATCATTCCTTCCTCTCCCCAACTCCCAAAAACCTATAATAATTTCATAGGCCTTGTCTACAACGGTGAACTAGTCTGCATCACAGGGGTGTAAATTGTAGTACGCATTAGCATGCTACACACTAACTGGCCTGTGTGGACCCTGCTGGTGCACACTGAAAGTTCTCTAGTGCACACAAACATAATGGAGTTCTGTTTGAAACAGGATTAACAGCATTAGGGAACTTTTAATGCAGCCAGCAGGGTCTTCATGGGCCAATTAGAGCACAACACAGTAATGCACACTAAAATGTAAACCGCTCTGATGCAACACCACCAGGTAGACAAACCCTAATTGATTTCATTTTGTCCTTCTCTATACTCCCAAAACATCTCCGCAGATCTAGTTTTCTAAACTTATTTTGTAGTATGTGTGTGGGTGGCATGCATTATATAGAACAGAAAGACATGGCTTAACACAAGCCTGTTTCTTTTCTGATGCAAAGCTACAGTGTATCAAAGCAATTTAAGATGACATTTCTCCCCCCCCCCCCCAGCCCCTCAAAATGTGACAAATGCTGTAGATGGGTTTGCAGAGAGCAAAAACAAAGAACAATTTGTTATGTGAAAAAATTCTTTCAGTCACCGTACATTCACAGCTTACATGGGCAATACTTCATCAGTTAAAATTGCTATCACATTTCAGGGTACAAATAGTAGCAATATGGGGGAAAAAACCACCACATAACAGCATCCACTGGAGTTAGTGGATACTGACTCCTGTCGTGCAACAAGAGTATAAGATTTTTGTAACCTTATCTCGTCAAGTGACTGAAGACAGAAAATAAAGACATGTTTCTTACAAGGACCTTTGGATGGCTCATTTATTACAGAAACACAGTACCCGTATTTTATGTGATATGATTAAGTATATTTCACAGTATTACTGCATAAACCCAATTCACACAAATTACCAATTATTCCAACTTTAGGATGTTCAACGTAATATTATTCAACTCAGTGCACTCCAGAATGAGAAACATGAACTTATTCCAAACTGCTGTGCCTTAGATAGGAAATAAATAAGTTCTGGAGAATTACAAATGAAGGCAGCTAAAGGCAAACATATATTGTTATGAACCATTCCCCTTGGCAACAGATGTGCAGCACTCCACTTAATAGGCTCATGACCAAGGAAAACACCTTCTCCAGTCACCCAGTGGTCTTAGTTGCAAAGTCACCACAAAATCATTCTATTGTTTATTTTATGTTAAAAGCAATATTCACCATTTGAGATGTGGGCAAGAAGCCTTAAGATGTCTATGAGGGCAAAGCTATGAAGTATCTCAGGAAATTCACACTCAGCAAAAAAAGCAATTCCAATATTTCATCACACCTAGGCTTCTTTATTTAACCTAACAACATTCCATATAGACAGCAACCTCAATCATCCAATGGCCTAGAGGAACACAGAACTCTTTAAATCATTGGGTGATCTGTTAGTTAGGGTTACCGTACGTCTGGATTTTCCCGGACACGTCTGGCTTTTTGGTCCTCAAATCCCCATCCGGGGGGAATTGCCAAAAAGCCGAACATGTCCGGGAAAATACCAGTCCCCTGCTTACCTTTGAGCGGCTCCGGCAGGCTGCGAGCTGCAGGCGGATTCCTCCGCGGCGGCAGCTGCTGCTGCTCCCCCCAGACACCTCAGCTTTGTGTAGCTGAAGAGCCGAGCTGCCCAAGCGCTACCGGCTTCACGGTTTGCCGGGCAGCCCCCAGACCTCCAGACCCTGCGCCCCCGGTCGGGCACTTCCCCTCCTGGGCTCCGGCTGCACTGGGGAAGCGTCCGGCCGGAGGCGCAGGGTCTGGAGGCTGCCCGGCAAACTGTGAAGCCGGTAGCGCTCAGGCAGCTGTTTCGCGTGGCTGGGAGGGAGGAGGGGGAATGCGGGGTGCTCAGGGGAGGGGGCGGAGACTTTGGGGAAGGGGCGGAGTTGGGGCGGGGCCAGGCAGGGAAGGGGCAGAGTTGGGGCCGGGACAGGGAAGGGGCGGAGTTGGGGCCCCATGGAGTGTCCTTTTTTTTAATTTTTAAATATGGTAACCCTATTGTTAGTTGTAGGAGCCAGCCATACAAGGAAGGTCAAAGGACCATGAGCACCGACTTTAAGGCCTGCTGGTCAGTTGCTCTGATAACTTCCAGCTGGCAGATATCTCAGAATCAGCTTGTAAGGGGGAATTCCAGGAGCAAAGAACTGCCGAGAATGGCTGGTTTTCTTAAGTTTTGCTTGTGTGTGCATTTAAGTTCTGCAAGAGCTGAGCTTCAAGAACATTTCATCTAGCATCTTCCTCCAGCAGCTCCCCTATCCACTCTTGCTTTGTGCAGCAAGTTTCTGAAATATACTTCATTTAAAAGAGGGCTTTATCCCGCAAATTTAGCAAGAGAGACATCCTTATTTTGAACAAATCAAGGTACATGCTACACAGGATATTGAGAAATACTATTTCTTGGCTGTGCTGTTTCACAGTTATGATCAATACACTGGTTCCTTGTTTGTGAGACAAAGATAATCTCATCTAGGGCAGTGGTTCTCAACCAGGGGTCGGGGGCCCCTGGGGGGCCGCGAGCAGATTTCAGGGGGTCTGCCAAGCAGGGCTGCAATTAGACTTGCTGGGGCCCAGGGCAGAAAGCCAAAGCCTTGCTGAATGGGGCTGAAGCCCGGGGTTCCAAACTCCGCCACCTGGGGCTGAAGCCAAAGCCTGAGACACTTAGTTTCGCAGGGCCCGCAACTGCCCTGCTTGCTACCCCTTAATCCTGGCCCTGGCTTTTATATGCAGAAAAAGTTGTTGTGACATAGGTGGGCCATGGAGTTTTTATAGCATGTTGGGGGGGGGGGGGCGCGGCTCAAAATGAAAAAGGTTGAGAACCCCTGATCTAGGGGGCTGTTCGCATATGCTTGCTAGTGGAGGTGGTTATTTCCAAACAGCTGATCACATTTGAACAAATGTATGTTCTTATAGAGAGACGCAGAAAACTCAAATCACTGGATTTCCAGCACTCTATATTCTATATCTTCTCGTGGAGGGAATTCAGTGAGTATTTGTA
Source organism: Terrapene triunguis (assembly GCF_002925995.2). Classification (NCBI taxonomy): domain Eukaryota; kingdom Metazoa; phylum Chordata; order Testudines; family Emydidae; genus Terrapene; species Terrapene triunguis. Next base: position 23,108,736 of record NW_020664444.1, read on the forward strand.
TTTTGAGATTAATACTGAGGGGCAAATCAATTGGGTAAATAATGTACATACTCAAGACTTCTGGCTCAAAGAAAAAAATTGGAAAAAACTGTCCCTTCAGTTTTTAAACAAACTGCTGCATAGTTTGTTTCAGAACAGCAATAAAAACTGATGACACATCATGAAAGGGATGCCTGGCAAGATCTCTAGCACAATTTGTAGCCCCAAAAGGTTCAAGTAAGGATTTGCAATTTGTAGAGAAAGCTTATTCAAACCTTGCCCAGGTCACCCATTGCTAATTACCATAATAAGAAATATTTTGGTACGAGAATCCTTCACAATGGCCAAAAAAGGAAAAGAAAAAACACGAAGTGGGAAAAAAAAAAAAAAAAAAAAAAAAAAAAAAAAAAAAAAAAAAAAAAAACACACAATCAACACTATGAAGCTTTTATATTTTAAACATGAAATTATCCCTCCCCTTAACCTCTCAAATCTATTTTTACCCTGAGATAGAACTGCAACACAGGAAATTTTAGAAATATTAATATAAATAGGGCTCTAAATCTAGTTAAGTTCTTGTTACAAGAGGCATGAAAAATGAAGTCCTTGTTCTTTTTGGGAACATCTTATAAGATGCAAGTTGCAAGAATCATTTAGTTTATTTTTCCCTTTCCATTATTTAGTGACTCAGCTATTTCTAGAAGACTGAAACAGTTTTCATTATAAAGAAAATGTTTAATATATTGCAAGTACATTCTTAATGCAGTGTACTGTGGACTATCAATGTGAATGAAACACATGTTGGGACAAGGAGATGAACACTCATCAAGAACATACTATAAAAAGGCCAGTTTTCATGGCCTGTTTAGTCTGGAGAAAAAGAATGGTTAGAAAGAGCTAATATGTAATGTGTGCTGTCAGATACAATAGCTACACACCCCTAATACTTTAAACGCAAGACCAGAGCATAAATTACGTGCCTTCTAAATTAATTTCTCAAGGTTGATACCAATTTTAGGTTAATGTTAATTTACACCTTCAAGTAATTATTTATATATTTGCAGTTTGATCTTGTGTAACGTGTGCTGGTAAAGCAAGGCAATACCAGTAACTTAGCTTCATATTACGAGAAGGAGAAAGTAGGTTAAACAAAAACCAAGAAATCTAAAACAGGTAGGATTGAGCAACATCCGAACTACACAGGAAACAGATCTCACTGACAGGAAGGAAGGTAAACCTTAACGTGACTATTGTTAAATTGTTTATACTATATTCTCCCTGACTTCACATATTTAACTACAGTCACAAGAAAAACATAGCAAGAGCTTCTTTTTAACACTGTCCAATAACAGGAAGTATATAGAAAATAGTTACCTCTACATGTAATTTCTGCTACTCACATCTATTTTCAGAACTTGATACACATTGATATGGGGTGTTTGTTCACTTATAACATATATATGTTTTTAAACAGGCACCGTCGAGACTTCCTGGCATAAGTTTCACTGAACGGTATCTGTATACACAGGATTTGGATTCTTAAAGTAAAAACATCTGTTACTGCTGATCTTTTTTGATCAGTAATCATTATGGGAGTTGTTGTGCATCAATGATAGGGTTACAACGTGTCCGGTTTTCGACCAGAAAGTCCGGTTGAAAAGGGGACCTGGCAGCGTCCGGTCAGACGTACTGACCGGACACCAAATGTCCAGTTACTGTGGGCAAGGGGGAGGTGCTGGGTCATCAACTCCCACCAGTCCCCGTTCAGCGGGGGCTGCCTACTACCTGCAAGCAGGCAGGCTCTGTGTCAGGCTGCGGCTCCTGTCCCAGCCCCAGAGCAGAGGGAGCCCAGTGAGCGATGGCAGGAGGGAAGGGAGGGGAGCTCGAGGGAAGAGGCAGAGCAGAGGGGTCCCATTTTCAGACATTAGAAAGTTGCAAACACTAATCAATGACCTTATCTTTTTGTAGTCACCAATATGTGCTGCTATTTCTATTACAAACCCTGATTTCCAGAAATTAGTACCATAGCAAAGCTGTCAAATGCATTTTGACATAACTTGTGAGACAGGTCTGTTAGCTTTTATGTTACAAGAGTAACTGTTAGTTCCCAAGCTGTCCTCCAAGCTATTTTTGTTTTGAAATTGACTCACCTGTGCAATGCATAGGCAAATCAACATCACCTTATTAGATGGCATCAAAAGCTGCTGACAGCTCGAACAGTATCTGCATGGACTCTACCTGATCTTCATCCATCACTAGGAGATTGTACTTCTTGCATTGGTAGACTTTCAGTTCCATACCCAGCTCTGTATTCAGACTGGCAAGGACCAAGGTGATTGAGGCAACAATTGTCTTACTATAACCTTCTCTGTAATCTTAACCAAAAAAGGAAGAAGCAATATTGGTCAACCATTAGCAAGACCCTCAGCATCAGTATTGGTTTCCTGAGCAGAGGATGCACCAGAGCTTCTTAAAAAGAAGCTGGCACCCTACCCTCCCTAATGAAGGTATTAATCTCCACCAGCATTGGATCCAGTACTTTCCTCACTGGCCTTCACTAGCCAAAAAGAATATGGATCCAAAGGGACAGTACTGGGATAGAGTACACACCACATCTCTAGTTTGAAGATATTGATGGGGCACAAGTCTGACTGCTTTTGTGATAAAGTAGATGCAAACCTCTTACAGACTTCAGTATTCAACACTGCATTGCTTTATTCTCACCTAGGCACCCTTACTACATACCACTGGCTCATATTTATAGCCAGGGTAATTGAGAACAATTTTCAGATTCTACTGAGTCTGATCTTTATATCCACGTGAAATGCCATTCAGTTGATCCAGGACTTCTAGTAAAAACAATGCTAGGGATCCTCAGTTTTGAAATATCCAAAATATATGTTTAAAATAGCACACTGATGCAATTATTTCATCACCATTTTGCCATACATTAGTACCTGGGAAATGTAAGTCTCTGAAGACATTTCAAATACCAAGAGACACAAAACTTTGAACTGAGGTGCGGTCTCTAACTTTCAAGATGAAACTTTCCTCTTCTCTTTAGCTTATGGCTGCTTCTCATTATAGTATGTTAAAATACAAACGCACAAAGGATATAGGACCTAAACATATTTTTACGGTAAATCTAAACACAATGCAAGTCTATGGAGACAATATTAGCATTCAAACACGTACTGTGGAAGACTACAGCATACAGTAAGAAATGAGGAAGAGAAATCTGTTGTGACTTACTAAAATTGAGAATTCAAAGTAAAATTTAACACTCAAAGAGGAAGAAAATAGTAAGTTAAGCCTGTTCTTCACTCCCAACTCTTCTACAATGTCCCTGCAGACACACAGAGCCCGCCTTCTGGCCATAGATTTCCTAGTAATAAGCTGCTTCTACATGAAACCCATTTACGGCATACAATAATTACTTGAGGCAAGAAGACCCCATTCCTGAGCAAAGTTTTAATTGATAAATACGAAGAAATATATCACTGCCAATTCTTACCGACAAATTGCACTCAGTGCCAGTATCACTCAGTGGTGATACTGGTACTCAGCTACCTAGGAATAGCCCTGGAGAATAACCCCTAAACCAGTAGGCATTGACTAAAACTAACTCTGGGACCCAACATGAGTCATGCCAGCAAGTGAGTATTATCACAGGTTGACAGAGAAGAGAACACTACATGGTCCTGACCAACCCTATCCCCAATACATCAGGAACCTCTCAATACCTCTGACCGGCTTTAGCCTGTCAGGACCATACATGAACATAGTTACACATACATCATGTTGTCGGTCTGTTTTCTTGGAACCATGCTGAATACCTGATAAGTATACATTCTCTTCACTGGAGGCCTCTTGTCCAGCTTCCCCAATGGGCTATATTCCCTCCTGCTGACAGGTTTTCCATTGGAGATTCCCCCACAGGTTTCCCCAATAAGCTTAATGAAACCCTACCTCCTTGTAAATACTTCCTAGAGTCTGTAGCTGAACCCTCCACAAATTTAGTTTCCCTAACTGGAAGTTTTCCTATTGTCCACTGAAACCTCTTAGCCCCAAAAGCTCAGTTCACTGTCCTACAAGCAAACTTCTATCAGTGAGCACAGAAAGATTTAACATCTGCCCTACTTAACTAATGTGATTAGGTATGACATGACTTCCAGTTTATATGCAGCCGGTTCCTTTTATCTTGGGCAGTAGGAAGTGGCAGCCAAAAAAAAGCACTAACAAAAACCTGCACAAGTAACAATAAAAGTGAACCCAAGCTTGTAGGAAATCCACAAACCTGTCAATGTTAAAACAAACATATGCCAAAACACTCAAACATCAGATACAAGTGCCTTTGCATAATAGCTGTGAACTAGAATAAGTGTAATTTCTGCAGACAGACAGACCCCACCCTCTGACCACAGGTTTCCTAGTAATAAGCTGTTACTGCATGAAACCCATTTATGGCATACAAGTAACACACACAGATACATCCAGTATGTGACAAACAGAATGTCACAGAACTTTGCTAACGTGAATAAGAGATTACTTTATCTGGAAGCGTTAACTCACAATACTACCATTCCACCCTGCAGTGTCTGTTTAAAAAGAAATCCAGTATTAAGAGCAATGTCGGACTACCCTACTTAACTGTGCCCAATAGCCACAGACAAGAAAGATCAGCCCATAACAACAAAGGTCCCCTGATACAATGACACATTAGGAAAGTTCACTTTTGTTAAAGCAAGCCTTTTTCAGAGGTTCTTTCAAATATCCTTAAATATGCTAAAAAGCCAAACCTGAAGTTAAATTTGGTGGGATAAAAACTGTGCGGGGGGTGGGGCGGAGAAGAGAAGGTTATACCAAGAGAAGTACCCTTCTCCCGACCGGCTCACATACTTAAGCCTTGTCTACACTTGTGGCGGCATGTAGTGTACATGTAGCTACATGCCACGGCAAAGGCTCTCATGGCAGTGAGGAAAGGCTCCAGTAGCTCCCCCTTCCACAGTCTTTCACTGTAGCATAGAAGTTGGAGGCACTGGTTGGGCGTGTAAAGAGCCAAACAGGATATACACCCTATGGTTCTGTCATGTCTGTACTCTACTCATATGAGCAGTGCTTCATCACCTACACACTTATTTATATCTATGCTAACTGGGCATTCAGTGTCTGTACCAGGGGTAGGCAACTTATGGCACATGTGCCAAAGGCGGCACACGCGCGCTAATTTTCAGTGGCACTCACACTGCCTGGGTCCTGGACACCGGTCCGGGGGGCTCTGCATTTTAATTTAATTTTAAATGTTTAAGAAGCTTCATTTAAAAAACCCTATTTACTTTACATACAACAATAGTTTAGTTATATATTATAGACTTATAAAAACAGACCTTCTAATAATGTTTAAATGTATTACTGGCACGCGAAACCTTAAATTAGAGTGAATAAATGAAAACTCGGCACACCACTTCTGAAAGGTTGCCAACCCCTGGTCTGTACCCTACATGCCTCAATAAATGGAGATATAGACTTAGAGGACGTATTTCACTTTTGACATAGGAATTACAGTCTGTTTATATCATGATTTGACTGCCTTAAGAGTAGCTAGTTTTTCTAAAGTATGCAAATACAAGCACACACTGCAGGGAATTCAGAGATAAGTAACATTGGTGATTTAATCTTTCTTCCTATGTAATAAATAAAGATTACTTTAAATATCCATTAAAAAGGAATAATATATCTAGTTATTTTAAAACATTGTCTGCCGTTTCTACTACAGATCTCACATAACTATTATATTTTTATCTATAATTATGTATATCTGCTTGAAAGTTATGGCTGCTATAGGTTTCAGTTCTCAGAATTTGCTGAATCTAATTCAATGACTGAAAGGGACCTGGGAATCAAAAAACGGAAGAGCATCACTTTCCCTGATGTAACAGGCTGATATATTTTTAGAAATAAAAACAACTGTAGAAGAACTTTGGATACATTACACACCTAATTATAAAACAGTTGATTTAAACATTCACAGAATGAAATCACAGGGTTAATTTTTAAAAACACTGTAATTTGTACCAAATAGCTTGAGTCCATATTGCATTTTCATTTACAATTATGTAATAGGAAAGCTATAGCTTGGCTTCATCTCCAAAACATGATAAGTCTACATAAAAACTGAAAGATACTATTAATGAAGAGAAGGAAACATTTAGGGTAATAGAAAAAAAACGGAGCAGATGAAGTGCGTCTTAACAGAAAGGTCAATCAGGCTGCAAAATAGTCTCCCACTGAATGCGATAGAAACTCATCAGTGCTGTTCTCCAGAAGCAGACAAGTATTTTCCAACCAGATTACTTCATCCCTTTCTCTGCCTTTTAAAAAAAAAAAAAAAAAATTACAATAAAGACATACAAAAGTTAGTTGACCACTTACTGAACTTCTCTGAATATCTTGCTCAACTTTTGAGGAGAATACTGAAAGGTCTCCATTAAGAATAACCTCAGCCAGCGAGTTCACCAGAGGTGCATAATGTATAATCAGGAAAACCTATTAAGAGGGGGAGGGAGAAAAGAATGTTAGACATACAATTTTAGACACTGTAGGCATTTTCCCCACCTAATTAAATCCTTAAATTTCTTTATGTTACATAATGTCTAATAAAAAACCCAAACTGGGATATACTTGAGCTATAATTAGTATTCGGGAGGAACACAGACCACAGTCCCTTTCTACATCAAATTAATCTCCCTTTCCCTGAATTCCAAACCTGATTGATAGTCTACTTGGCCAGTGTTCACAAGTTTCCTTTTATCCTCTTCCAGCTAAGCACTATGTATTCCTCCCCATTTATTTTAAGAAACATGAAGATTCTATAGCATTCGCCTACAGTCAACCCATTTCATAGAAATCTGTTATTGGAGAAAGCCAGGACAGTTAAGTGATTGTGGTACATTATATCCATAGGCCTTGTGGTATGGGAACACCTAGCAATATCCCATGCATAATATTTTACAAAAGCATAGCACAAGATTTGCTTGATGGAGAAAGTTGTGGGTGAAGTTCTATGGCCTGTGTTTATGATCTAGACTGACATCCTGCAGAACAGTCCCTTCTGGCCTAAAGATTTAAGACTTTTCAACAGTGTAAGAACATTTTTCTTAATAGTTGTTTTTCAGCGAGAGGTATCTGGCAAGTCTCAATGTCAACAGTCAACAGTGTAACGCTGTTGCAAAAAAAGCAATCATCATTCTGGGATATATTAGCAGGAGCATTGTAAGCAAGACACAAGAAGTAATTCTTTTGTAACTGTCAGGGTGGTTAAGCAAAGGAATAAATTGCCTAGAGAGGTTGTGGAGTCTCCATCATTGGAGATGTTTAAGAGCAGGTTAGACAAACACCTGTCAGGAATGGTCTAGTTTTATGATTCTATATAATGTAGGAATAAGCTCAGTGTAATGTAGGAATAAGGCTCCAACGTTTTCAACATTTAAGCACTTAGGTCAGGGGTCGGCAACCTCTTGCACGCGGCTCGCCAGGGTAAGCATCCCTCGCCCGCGCTGCTTCCCGCAGCCCCAATGGGCCTGGGACGGCGAACCGCGGCCAGTGGGAGCTACGATTGGCTGAACCTGCCGACGCGGCAGGTAAACAAACTGGCCCGGCCCGCCAGGGTGCTTACCCTGGCGAGCCACGTGCCAGAGGTTGCTGACCCCTGCAATAGGTGCTACAGAAAAACCTAAAATAAATTCCGCCGTAGTTGTGCTAGGTGAAAGAGACAAAAACAGTTTGAGTCACCAGCACCCTGTGTTCACTGTTTGAACACATCTGCTTACAGAACATGATATTACCAGGCCTTCAAATGGAAAGGGGGAACCTTGGACTTCCTATTTTGCAATGATGGGCTAGAACCCATATAAATCCCCTTCAGAATTTCATAGCAATATGCTCTCAAAGATTAACTCTGAGGTACCCTTTAGAAGTAACTCAGGAACTTAAGGCAGTGGCCTGCCTACTCACAAGAATGCCCTGACATAAAACTACATTACAACTGTGCTTTGGGAACAGCAGTGGCTTCCCATCTGCTGTTGGATGCAATTCAAGTTGTTGGTTCTAATTTACAAAGCTGTTCATTATATAGAGTATCTGGTATGCCAGTGGCCATCTCTGTGTATGCAACACTGATGGCAGAAATCACTAAAGTGGTTTTCTTAACAGTTACTTAATGTGTACTCTTCAAAACGAGATTATTTCAGTGGAGGAACCTGGCTGTCCAGCTTCCACTTTGTCAGAGGAGATATTTATTGACCTATAGAGATCTATTTCAGGAATCCTTCATCAAGCCTTTGCTTCACTACAGACCATCGAGATATTAATTAACAACTTAATGGTGATTGAGGAGGTATAGCTTGGGAAGCGGTTCTCTCATATGTGAGTAGTTCCTATAATCCTGAATTTGTACTGACAGATACTATCACAATGAAAGCATAACAAACAGGGATTGCATTTTACAATTTATACTCAAGTCAGATGGACCAAGTTGTAGCACAAGACTGAGACCATACTAACGATATGCAATATAGTAGAACCATAAAGGAAGAGTTTTGCTGCATTAACTACTCAGCATCTTGATACCAACGTGGAAATATACTATTCAAAGTTATGAATAATGTTCTGCCCCTAGATACGCACATTTGATTCTCAATGATTAGAAAGAAATCCCTACCATCGGCGAAGGTAGCGTCTACACTAAAGCGCTGCAGCTGTGCCACTGTAGCGTTTTAAGAGTAGACAAGCCCCAGATATGATGAAATAGGCCCAATGAGCTGCTGAGCAAAGCTGGGTGACGTTTTTTGGATAAATAATTCAATCCCGGAGAACTACAGTTTCAGTCAACCCAAAACTATTGTAAATTTGACACAAAAATTGTTTGGGCTAGATTCACAAGAGGGCTTAGGTGCCATTCACAAAATGGCTAGAGGACCCAGTGCCTCCTTTATTACCTTCAGCTAAGTAGTTAAAGTGGTTACCTGGAATGTGAGACACCCAGGTTAAATCCCTTCCCCCCCCCCCCCCCCACCTGATGCAGAGCAGGGACATGAATTTGGAATCAGAGTTCACAATTCTAAGGAGGGGTAGAAGGGAGTACAGCAAAATAGAGACAATGGATTTCAGGAAGGCGGATTTTGGTAAGCTCAGAGAGCTGATAGGTAAGGTCCTAAGGGAATCAAGACTGAGGAGAGTTAGCAGTTTTTCAAAGGGACACTATTAAAGGCCCAAAAGCAAGCTATTCTGCTGGCTAGGAAAGATAGAAAATGTGGCAAAAGACTACCTTGGCCTAACCATGAGATCTTGCATGATCTAAAAAATAAAAAGGAGTCATATAAAAAATGGAAACTAGGACAAATTACAAAGGATGAATATAGGCAAACAACACAGGAATGGAGGGGCAAGATTAGAAAGGCAAAGACACAAAATGAGCTCAAACTAGCTACAGAATAAAGGGAAACAAGAAGACTTTTTATCAATACATTAGGAGCAAGAGGAAGACCAAAGACAGGGTAGGCCCACTGCTCAGTGAGGAGGGAGAAACAGTAACAGGAAACTTGCAAATGGCAGAGATGCTTAATGACTTCTTTGTTTCGGTCTTCACCGAGAAGTCTGAAGGAATGCCTAACATAGTGAATGCTAATGGGAAGGGGGTAGGTTTAGAAGATAAAATAAAAAAAGAACAAGTTAAAAATCACTTAGAAAAGTTAGATGCCTGCAAGTCACCAGGGCCTGATGAAATGCATCCTAGAATACTCAAGGAGCTAATAGAGGAGGTATCTGAGCCTCTAGCTATTATCTTTGGAAAATCATGGGAGACGGGAGAGATTCCAGAAGACTGGAAAAGGGCAAATATAGTGCCCATCTGTAAAACGGGAAATAATAACCCAGGAAACTACAGACCAGTTAGTTTAACTTCTGTGCCAGGGAAGATAATGGAGCAAGTAATTAAGGAAATCATCTGCAAACACTTGGAAGGTGGTAAGGTGATAGGGAACAGCCAGCATGGATTTGTAAAGAACAAATCATGTCAAACCAATCTGATAGCTTTCTTTGATAGGATAACGAGTCTTGTGGATAAGGGAGAAGCGGTGGATGTGGTATACCTAGACTTTAGCAAGGCATTTGATATGGTCTCACATGATATTCTTATCAATAAACTAGGCAAATACAACTTAGATGGGGCTACTATAAGGTGGGTGTATAACTGGCTGGATAACCGTACTCAGAGAGTAGTTATTAATGGTTCCCAATCCTGCTGGAAAGGTATAACAAGTGGGGTTCCGCAGGGGTCTGTTTTGGGACCAGCTCTGTTCAATATCTTCATCAATGACTTAGATATTGGCATAGAAAGTACGCTTATTAAGTTTGCAGAGGATACCAAACTGGGAGGGATTGCAACTGCTTTGGAAGATAGGGTCACAATTCAAAATGCTCTGGACAAATTGGAGAAATGGTCTGAGGTAAACAGGATGAAGTTTAATAAAGACAAATGCAAAGTGCTCCACTTAGGAAGGAACAATCAGTTTCACACATACAGAATGGGAAGAGACTGTCTAGGAAGGAGTACGGCAGAAAGGGATCTAGGGGTTATAGTGGACCACAAGCTAAATAGGAGTCAATAGTGTGATACTGTTGCAAAAAAAGCAAACATGATTCTGGGATGTATTAACAGGTATGTTGTGAGCAAGACACGAGAAGTCATTCTTCCGCCCTACTCTGCACTGGTTGGGCCTCAACTGGAGTATTGTGTCCAGTTCTGGGTACCGCATTTCAAGAAAGATGTGGAGAAATTGGAGAGGGTCCAGAGAAGAGCAGCAAGAATGATTAAAGGTCTAGAGAACATGACCTATGAAGGAAGGCTGAAAGAATTGGGTTTGTTTAGTTTGGAAAAGAGAAGACAGAGAGGACACAATAGCAGTTTTCAGGTATCTAAAAGGGTATCATAAGGAGGAGGGAGAAAACTTGTTCATCTTAGCCTCTACGGATAGAACAAGAAGCAATGGGCTTAAACTGCAGCAAGGGAGGTTTAGGTTGGACATTAGGAAAAAAGTTCCTAACTGTCAGGGTGCTTAAACACTGGAATAAATTGCCTAGGGAGGTTGTTGAATCTCCATCTCTGGAGATATTTAAGAGTAGGTTAGATAAATGTCTATCAGGGATGGTCTAGACAGTATTTGGTCCTGCCATGAGGGCAGGGGACTGGACTCGATGACCTCTCGAGGTCCCTTCCAGTCCTAGAATCTATGAATCTTCCAGGCGAATGCGCTAACCACTGGGCTAGAGTCATTCTCAGTACATACATCCTATCTCTGGCCAATTTTTATTCAAGACATTTAGTTCACCCCAAAATGAAATTTCTCAAATTTCACTTGGCTGGTTTGTGTGTTTTTTTTTTTTGTTTTAAAAAAAAATCTTTTCAGAACGGTTAGTGAACTGAAAAATTATTGACTCTCTCTAATGCTGAGTACTTCTCAATACTCCCATTTACATGAGGTAGATTAGAGAGCTCAAAGCATCTCATAAGAGGCATTTAGTGACTTAACAAGGCTGATTCCCTTAGTTTCAAGTGATTGCTACAATAAGGTTTCATTTCTGAGGTCACTAAACCTAACTCAAATTGAAAATGATGTGGGAAACAGAAACTTAGCAGCACTGCAGTGTTTCCTTCCCTGAGGCAACAAAACAGGTGGAAATGTCTACAATGTCTACAAATCGTCATAAAGCAATCAACCTGGGAGGATACCCCCACTTATAAAAAGTCTGATTTAAGAATTCATAGATTTAAAAGTAAGTCATTTTAAAATATCACTTCTAGCAGAAATCTCAAGTCAATAATGTGTTTTGACCTAAATGTATATATTTATTTAAGAATGTAAATGTATTGAGCATGTACATGAAGTATGCAGGTAGGCTAATATTTAGCTGACAGAATAAGCTTTTTTCAATCTCTAGGGTAAACAGCAATAATCCGAAGAACAAAAATGAGCATTTGGCATTTTCAAGAACTTTTATTTAACTATATATTTCACCACTCACTTAAAAATTCCCAATTTAGAAGAAGTTTATGGTGGCACTCTGATCTATTGTAAAGTTACCTAACTAAGATGTGTGCAATCCATAATGGCATTTTCAATTGTCAGAACATCTGCTCAGTATTCAGCCACTCAATTTTTATTTTTGTAAATACAAGAAAGCTGATCACGTTTCATGAGACATAAAACAAAAGGACTCCCTTCTTGTAATTAAAGATCCCACAACATTTTGCACAAGAGTAAGAGATTCAAAATCCTAATTTCTGTATGTACTAGTCAAATTGAAATTTGGAATGCTGTATTCTGCCTGTAATTACAGTTGAATACCGTATTCTTCATTTCAGTCCTAACTTGTCGTACAATGCTGTTGTGCAATGTTTAACAGCTGCTGCATTCCACTCAAGAGGTGGCTGCATTAAACTGGTGAGTTAAGGGATTGTTACATCTCAAAATATCTGCCTTTTACTGGTGTTCTAAAGATTTAATTAGGTAAAGTTTGTAAAGTATTCCGAGAACCTCCAAGGAAAGGTACTAGTAAGTAAAGAGTAGTAGTTGGCCCATGTGATGACCAGTGAGCTAATGATTTAAAAAATAAATATACAAGTGTCCCTTAAATGTACACACTGCACCTCAAAACTGAGCACAATTCTCTCCAGCTGAAAAATAGCCCCCTAAAACACACAATTTATAATTAAATTACTGAGACCATTACAAACACCACATTGAAATGTGACATACTTGTGAGAGAAGATAGAGAGAAACTTGGAGACTTATTTTTGGACGCTCCCCACCCTATGGAAGAAAGAAAAGAATGCCCAGTTAATTACAGAAAACTAAGGTAATTACAACATTAAATAGAACAAAGGCCAACATTTTTAAAAATAGAAGAATGTAAGTATAAACACTTGATTTATTCATGTGCACTACCTCCCCACTTCCCCCAATGCTACTAAGTTCCAAGGAATATGCTGACATTTTCCAGTGACTTTCCATTTCTTTGGAAAAGGATTTCAGAAGAATGCATTTTTCATTTGCTGCACGCTTGAAAATATGGCTGCACATTGTTTTTGAAGCCAAAGCTTCCTGTAATATTTATTTTTACCAGATGCTTAAGTGAAAAGTACATTTTTATCCCTCCAGCATATCCTTACCAGATGGTACTTATGAAATGGCAAATTAATAAAAGGAGGCTCTTACAATTTGTTATTCCACAGAATCAATTAAATAAGACCAATAAAAGTTTTACTGGAGTTGTTGACATTCAGTTGTTGGATTCAAGTAGGTAATTCTGGCTTCACAGGCATTTTCTCTCCATAATCAGAACACAATAAATGCTTATAGAATGACAATACTTTAAAATCTCCATTAAAATTAGAATAATCTGATTTCTGAAAGAACCACTAACACCACAGAAAAGAGAACTATTTACAATATTTACAGTCTCTTTTGTCTGAAGCATGTTGTTTTAAGTCACTAGAGATATTTGCATATTTTTGCATTATAAGACATGGAAGGAAACATGGCTGAAGCACAAGACTGGAAGTCATAAAATCTGGATTATACGTACCTCTACCACTAACTCACTGTTTAAAATGAAGATAATTACTTAACCCAGAAGGGGATATGACAGGTTAAATTAACATATTAAAAACACTAAGATCTTTGATGGCAGGCTCCATAGAAATGCAAAGTACGATAAATCTTCAGAGATGTCACACAATTATGACAAGGATAAAAAATACATGAGGATCACAAGACACATGCAATTACCACGGAGATAGGCGCTGTATAAGAACCTGGATTAGATGGAATTTAAGCAAACTTTTCATCTGTTCCATACAGTAGATAGTAAGTCTGATTCTGCTCCTTTTAATCAGTGACATGTTTTTTTAAAAAAAAAAAAACCACTGAAATTAGAAAAATCAGACTGGAGGCATGGATTTGAGAATTTTATAAGTAACAGAGATCCTGTTTTCAATCTTAAAGTTTACTTTTTTAAAAAGCATCTTTCTGATACAATTATACTGGCCTTTTAAAACATATTTCAGAGAAATTTAGGCCCAGACCTGAACTTACCGCTTCTGTCCCTACTGCTAACATTAAATGCTAAACAATGGTTAACAACTACAATTGACTCTAAATGTTTAACAACTACATGGGCTAATGTATGAGAGTCTTTACCTAGGTTCATATATTCCTAAAACAGCATCTCCAGGGCAGTCATCTTTTAATTTAAGAAAAGCAAAGACCTGAATTATTTAAACTGTTTTTCTTGTAAAGTACTTAAATGTAGAGGATATTAATTCTACTTTAGGATACACTTACTGCACAAATTACTGTAAATACTGAGTGGAAATCATTAATTATTAAGACTTAACTAATCACTAAATCATGCAAGCTATTCCTTACCTTATCTTGATTTACTAATGAATACACATAGAGAGGCAGAAACAGCCTATTAAGTAGGTGGTCTGTGAGCACATCATTTAAGAATTCACAATTAATGATAAGGATATCATTCAGATAATGCAAATGATCCAGATGTTCTGCTACCAAATCACTCAGTTTGCCTCTATTTCTGTGCCTGAAAGAGACAAAGATTTAGACATAGCTAAGGTAGAAGAACAATCAGAACTCAGTAAGATAATGTATCTGCATCTTTTTTCTGTCTTATTCCAATGCAGACATCCAAGTTACCTCCTGTAACCTTAGAGATTTGACAATCAAAATGAAGCAATTGAAGGAGAGTGTTGTCATTTTAATTGCACAATGCAACATCCACCGTGATGAGTACAAGATTTCGGTTTTCTGGAGAAGCATAAAAATCTCAGCTGCCACTTTGTACGTGCCTTTTCAGAAGCCAGTCATGAAAGGAAACATTACAATTTTGTTTTCTATTACAAAAGACTATTTAAACATCTTAAAGCGAGTAAAACTACTTATATTTCTTCTGTACTGTTCTAACCCAAGTAAAGCTTTAAAAAACTGCTCCATACATACTCAAAGAGCAAATCCAACGTGGTGATCATGAGCAACACAGCAGGAATTTTGTAGTTGACAAAATAAGAGGTTCTATACAAGTGACACATCTGCCAGTTATATTGATGGCAATGGTGTTTAAATAATTAAGTACTGAATTAACTTGGAAAGTATTTTTCTAATGATACTTTTCAGAAAACTATCCTAATGTCCAGCTTTCTGAATGTGAGTAGAGATATCTAAAGAGTCTGTGCTTTTAGTCTTATCGTTATGCAAACAGTCCTATGTATCTTCTGCATAACAATTTAGTTCATTAATAAAGTAAAGTCTATATACTTCAAACCAACTGGGATGAGGAGTAACAGGTCTCCCAACAAATCATTTATTTACAGGAATGTTAAAATTTATAAATGACTTGACAATATCCTCCTGCAATGATTTCTAACATGATCTTGTAAGAATTACAGACTTCAGGCTGCTTGTTGGTAGGATCATTTCTTGAGAAACTAACTTAAAAGGTTTTCAATGCATCTGGCAAAAAGAAATAGTTGTAGAAGCTTACTCTTCATCAGTCTGCACACAGGTATCCAGTTCTATCACATGGCTCCCAATAAACCAAACAAGGTTGGAGAAGTAGGGGACAGCAGTTTTATCTCGAATGTAGTGCAACATAGGCTGGTTGTCCACTGAAGAGAAGTTTAAAAAAAAAAAAAAAAGTTTCCAAAAGATAAATGTAAAAAAAATACAATCAACTTACCATTCTGAATTTTCATTTCATTTTTTTTTTAAACACACTCATACGCACCTGTATGGGTTTATCTTATCCATGAAATAGATGTCTTTTAAAGTTTCATAGGACAACTCTTGAAAGGCTAAATGAGCCTGTTAAAATACTAAGGTTATTTTTACATTGATCTCAGGATAGTAAGTAAATCTACTGCAGTTCAGAAAACCACACTCTACTCAAGTGAGTTTTCTTTTTAAAAAGACAAAGTGTAAGTATAAAGCAATACTGCTGAAAGCCAAACTTGTTAATAGACTTACATGACACTGCATTAAGGAACACAGGAATCATCAGTGAAGGAAGGGCAAAAAAAAAAAAAAAAAAAAGACAACAGTTAACAGGATTCGGAACTGGGATGGTGAGACATCCTCCAAAAGGGTTAAAGAGCTAAAGCAGGAAGCATCTAAACTAAAAGATACAGGTTAGAAGGTGTTAGATCAGAACATTTACACATGGATAGTCAGAAAATTAGGAAACCTGCATGTTTGATAGTTGTGTTTTTCAAATTCAACCCTCGTAGCTCTCCAACATTCAACTTAAATTCTAGGCAAGAACATCATAAAACTTTCCTTTTTATTTAGTAAATGTACACAAAGTATGAAGTGCATCATAGTTCACCGTTTCTGTAATAACTGGCTCACACACAGAAGGTTGGGTGTTAGAAGTAGAGAAAATTTGGCATGGATTTTGCTTGCTAAACACCAGAAAGGGCCACACTTTGTACTCAGTGTCCAGATACCAACAGAGCTATAAAGCATCTAAAGCAAAAATGCCTTCAGGGTTATCATGTAAATGTTGACACTGACCATCCACATTGCTTCAGAGTTTCCTTATTCAATACAGATCAAACAAGCAGCTTTTAAAACGTGGAGTAGAATTTTCTCCAGCCTTACGTTTTGTAATCAATCATTACAGTTACTTTAATGTCACATTTGCCATTTTACTTCCTCCATTAGCTTGTCTACGTCCAGTAACAGGCACATTCTATCAATTAAACTCTATACCTTTCTCATATACTGCTGAGAGCTAAAACTAATCCAATCATTTTATTATATAGCTATATACTTTACAGCTTAAACAGTAAGTTGTTGGAAGTGACGTCTGTGAGAAAAGTGTCACTATGAGGTAAAAAGCATTGTGTTTACTTTGTACCTAAAAGTTCACTAGAAAATAGAAATTTTTGACTAGTCATTTTTCAGTCCATGCACAACTACAACATCCATTGATTTATAGCAAGTTTTGCAAGTCAGTTTCATATTGGTGTTATGACAGTTTATTTCCAAATTAATATTAAATTCCTCTTTTAGATTTTTAATATAAAAGCAGTGTAAAAATTGAAATAAAACTTTAATTAAAAAGGCAACTGCAGGATAAAAACCCCTATATGAATGCACATTACCATACAGAGTACCAGGGCCGGCTCTGGCTTTTTGGCCGCCCCAAGCAAAAAAAAAAAACAAACAAAAAAAGGGGGCGGCCAGAACGGCAAAGCAAAAACAAACAAAAAACCTGCGGCGCAGCCGGAGCGCAGGTGCAGGGGGACCAGCTGGGGGGGGGGGGGGGAATAAAGGCGGGAGAGAGAGAGAGAAGGGGGCTGCCAGGGCTACAGCAGGGACGCTGCCACGCAGCCCCTCCCGCTGCGCTGCCGCCTGCCACGAGGGCTCCGCTTCGGTCGGCGGGGAGGGAAGGAAGAGGACTGCCCTGCAGGGCGCTCTGGTTCTCCGCGCCACAGCCCCCTACAGGGCGGCCGGAGCGGAACAAACAAAAAAAACAAACCAAAAAAAAAAAAAAGCGATCATGCCGCCCTAGGATTGGGCAGAATGCCGCCTCGAACAATCTGCCGCCCCAAGCACCAGCTTGCTCAGCTGGTGCCTGGAGCCGGCCCTGCAGAGCACTCCAGAGCCTAGGATTACATTTCTGCCTCCAGACTATGCAAATGAATTTACACAGAACTGCACAAAACAAATTGTTTCTATAATAGAGTGCAAGTTATATATACTTGCTTGCAAAAAGAACAACTTATGGTACATCAATAGCTTTTCTCTACTGATGAGTGGACTACCAAATTCCAGAATCGCAGTCATAATCCAAAAAAATTAAGGAAATATATATGTTGATTTCTGCCTCACAAATTACTATTTCTCTTATTATAAATGTTCACTATGTCAAGAGACTGATATCCTTAACAAGAAACTAATACTTTGTAAAATGGACAGATTAGGACCTCTACTGGCAGTTGAGGTGAATTTCCTTGTGTATTTTATATTGTGTTTCAGAGTAGCAGCCGTGTTAGTCTGTAACCGCAAAAAGAACAGGAGTACTTGTGGCACCTTAGAGGCTAACAAATTTATTTGAGCATAAGCTTTCGTGGGCTACAGCCCTTATGCTCAAATAAATTTGTTAGTCTCTAAGGTGCCACAAGTACTCCTGTTCTTTATATTGCATTGTCACCCTTTTCTTTATCAAGGAAAATATACTGATGTTTACAAACACACACAGTATTGTGTAAACACTTTGGCTTTAGAGTTGTCTTTTTTTAAAGATTTAAAAAAAAATAATCTATATTTAACGCATGTATGTTTGTTAACACATGCATGTTAAGTAATATGCTTACAATTAATTCAGCCTTGCATAAATCAGAATCTATGCCTCGTAAATATGCATAGTTTGTAATTGTTAACATTTAACTTTAGTTACACAAAGTATTAGGTGTACTAGTCTTCTGATGCACTAAACTTACCTTTGTAGACATTTAAAGTTATAGTCCTGACAGCAATTCTGACCATGCTCTCTGGGTGGTTAAAAAATTTAATGGCCTCCGTATACAAGGCAAAATCATTAGTGTGCTGAAATAAAAATACAGCAGGCATTATATACTATCCTGTCAAACATTCAATACTTTCTTAGGATTTTGCATGAAAAAAAGTTACCCTACTAAGGTAACAAGGCAGAAAAAAAAAAATCTAATCTATCGCATAGTACTATAAATGCATGCAGATGTAGTCAAACAAAATCTGAATTTCAAACACCCATTAGTTTGCAGGTATATGAGTTTACTACAGGAAGCATGTATTAACTAAAGTTTCACACAACATATCTGTAATTTTTAAAGAGCTTTGATGCCCTCTTCTGGCAATAACTATTATGTGGATAGAGAGAAAAATAAGTCTAAGGTTGTGTGAAAAGATCACCTCTTAGACCTGCAACTGCACCAAAATAGGTGGGTCTTTTTGCCCACACTGATCCCCACTGACTTCATATGGGATCTGTCTGCATGGATTCAAATGCGGAATTAGGGCTTTAAGCTAACAGGCTTACAATTGAATAAAGTACTGTAGTAAATAGACAAAACTCTAGGGTCTATGAGTAAGCACTACATTTGAAACATCAGAATTCTGAATTAACTTAAGTTTGAAGTTATGTTGCACTTTATGCTGCAATACCAAGTTCTGTGAGCATTTATAATTCAAATATAGCAGTTGACTTAGACCAAATCATCAATATTTACTGACTAAAATCCATGAAGTAGTTTGTTTTAATATACATATGCAAAATGCCAATGACTGAAATTTCTGTAAATTTGGATATTTTTTGCACTTAAATTTGATTATATTAAATTCTTTTAAATGGAGATCTCACATGCAATATTTTAAAAAGCTTTTTAAATTTTTTGAAGCAGTGATTTAAAAAGCAAACTATTTTAGTTTGATGTTATTACAACAAAAAGGCAAGACACTGACAGAATCACTAAGAACATTAGCTTCTGCCATCCGTGTTGCAGTGTATTTATACTTAGGTAATGTCTACACTATGGGCACCACAGCTACAGCTTCAAAGCTAATGCAGCTGTAGTGCCGTAGTGTAGACTCACGCTACAGTAATAGAACTCCACCTTCCCAAGCGATGGCAGCTACGTTGACTGAAACATTGTTCAGTCAACCTAATCGTGCCTACACCAGAGGTTAGGTTGGCAAAGCTACTGCAATGACAGGTGTGGATTCCCCCCCCACGCCTTGAGCAGGGCCAGCTCCAGGCACCAGCTTGCCAAGCAGGTGCTTGGGGCGGCCACTCCGGAGAGGGGTGGCGCGTCCAGCTATTCAGCGGCAATTTGGCGGACGGTCCCTCACTCCCGCTCGGAGCGAGGGACCTCCTGCTGAATTGCCGCCGCAGATCGTGAACGCAGCCGCAGATCGCAAACGCGGCTTTTTTTTTTTTTTGCGCCGCTTGGGGCTGCAAAAACCCTGGAGCCGGCCCTGCCCTTGAGCACCATACCTGTTTAAGTGTAGACCAGGCCTTCATTTCAGAGGTTGTAGTATTTAATCAAGAAAGCTGGTTGTGGGCTGGGATTAGATGAGGTTATCCGCTACTGTTAATCAGTTTTGAACTACCAATGAATACTTTACTGTGTATTTGTGGACTTTGCTGAAAAACTGCACATTTTAAATCTCACCTTCACTATTTTTTTTTTTAAATAATACACACTAATAGCGTGCCAAGATATTATATGCTAATGCAGTTAACAGTGGGAATTTAGACTTTATTTTATTACAGAAATAAGACATTCCACTCTAATTATTGCCTGTGCAAACAGTATAAAGCTTATAACATCTGTTAATAATTTAATTAAGACCAGTATGAAGAGTGGGAAATATACGAGACAGACATTTCATAGCACAAAAACATTTCCCTACACACTTGCTACAACACACAAAACCTGATCCTGAGATTCTTACTCGGGCACATTGTTACTACAATATAAGTAATTTTAAACTGCAAGACAATGGGACAGGAGCAGTCCTCGGAAGAAGCTTCAGTTGAGATAGAGAAGTGCTAAGGCTCATGGATGAGAGGAGTCTGTCTGGGATCCACCAAAGTTTTGGCCTTAAACTCACTTCTGTATAGACTATAATTAGTAATACTTTTTACTGTAAATTCTTCCAGACACTTACCTCATTGTAAAAAAAGTGTACAGTGTGATTGTTGAGTTTCAGGGAAAGTGTTTTCAGAAATGAGATATAATATGCCATGATCTCCTCATCAGAAAAGTCAAATTTGTGGACAATGATAGAATTTACATAATTATTAGAGAGCAAATAATCTGAAATATAAAATCATATCACAAATCACCACAAAGGAAAATCATCATGAAGTAGGTTATATATAGGCTTCATAGAATTTAATATTTCTTTATAATTTTGATGGATAATATCAAGGTTTATTTTTGAATTTTTTTTTATCATTTTAAATGTTCATAGTTGTGAAAACATAAGTTAAGCATTTTTTTGTTTTTAATCGATTTAAATTTTCACACTTGCAGGAAATTATGGAGGATGGCGGGTAGGAATCAGACAATTTAATGACAGTAGACAGATTAAAAAGTTAAAGTTTCATAACCACTAAAACACCAATTGTCAACATCATGTGTCAAAACACATGAAGTAGATATCCTTAAATCAAACTCTAAGTTTTCAAGCAGCATTTTTCTTATTTTGCCTCCATAAATGTTGATCACCATCGATGGAAATGGGTTTTGTTTTGGGTGGGAGGGGGGTAACAGTAAAATCAATGTTTACCAACACTTAGCAATACAAATCTAATCCTTCCAAGTCTAAGTAAGTAAGTAAGTAAGTGTGTGTGTGTGTGTGTGTAAAATAACTGACAAAAGTATTTTGTAAGCGCAACCTAGCAGTAATCAAGTCTCCATTTGACAACTAAATACCCCTATTTTTAAGTTTAACAATGCAAATGGCTACTTCAATTAGCAGTAATATATAGAAGTCATCCTCATTAGCGTCTTGCAAAAGGCTTGGCTCCCAAAGATAGGATTATAATGAGAACAGAATACACTTGTCTGTATTATGTTTCTTCTGTAAGCATGCTGTAGCTAGTAATCAAATCGTAGACATTACAAATCAAGTATTTATTTAAAATAGCATTTTCCCCTCCATATTATTTACCCTCAAAAGCTTATGCCTGGACTCTCTCCTGGCCAATTTTGTTTCTCTTATTTAGCAACCATTTATTTGTTTCTCCCTTCATGTGTTTCTAGAGGACCTTAAAATTAACATGTTTTGTTTGGATGCCAACCACTCTGATCACAGAACAGCTACAGCAAAAGGCTTTGTTAGGGGGTGTATGCTTCCATTGCTAGTTCTGTGACAGTTAAGTACATACATTTGAGACCCTAATTAACCAGTGATTTTCTACGGTTGTTAGTTTTTAAATTCCTCATTTGAGTAGAAGATTTATAATCTAGAACATACTCAATACAATGTTCACATTTCTTATTTTGTGCCTAGGCTATTTTAAAGAACCCCTTTAAAAAGACCACATATTAAATCATTCCAAATTTTTTACTATTTGCTTTCAACAGTACAAACCAAAGGTTTTTGTACTAGTGAAAACTTATGATGAACCATTTTAGAGTGGAGTTGCATTGGAAATCCAATGCTGTTTAATTAAAAAATAAATTAATGATCTCACAGAGGTAGTTAGATGACCTGATTCCTAAAAATGTTCTTGTACGTTAGCTTTTAGAGTTAATAAAATGAAAAGAGCGATTACACGGTGTGCTGAAACTTCTATTTGTTTAATAATGAAAACTAAATGTTTAAAAAGGAATGCGTCCTTACAGAGTGATGTCTCGTGACTAATATTTTCAAAGAGGATGTTCAAGGTCTGCAGCAGCTGTACACATACATAACGACCAGATTTCTGACGCAGGATGTTCAAGAAGAAAACAAACATGTTCTTCTCTAAGAAAAAGCTAGAAGATAATGTAAAAGCATTACTGATTCACTCTTTTTTTTTTAAAAGATTAACCGTTGGTTTGACTGGAGAGCTTATTTTTTATAAGTTTGACAACTTTCAGATTGTATAGCTTTGTAATATTGCATTCATTTACCCACAAAGAGTGCCTCTCTGTCAAAGATTAAACTAACCAGGATATTTGAAGCCCATTCAAATTAATAAACAAAAGGGATAAAGATCTAAGGGCTAGTCAGATATGTTATGTCCAACTGAACAGAAAAGTAGGCTTCCTCACCCTACAAACTCATGAAAGCAGTTTTGTGGGAAAGGGTCTTTGACTGGAAATAGTTTACTGGAATTTCCTAGAGCTTTAAAAAAAAAAAAAATCATCACTAAAAGTGTCAGCTTGTCTTCTACTGTATTTTGTTGTCATTGAGGAGGGGGGAAAAATCAGAAAGAAAGGTCTATTATGACGTTTAGACTCGATACACCTAATAACGCTCTGTAGACCTTAAAAAGGGTTGCTATACCGTATTTGCTGCCAAAGCTTACCATGGCATATGAACATCAAAATGGTACAATGAAGCAGCTTTGAATTTGTCAGAATTTTTTAAAATAATGATTTATTGTTTCCTCTAACATAACCTCTCATCCTACTGAGGATTCATATGTTACCTTTCTAGTAATAGCAGTTATACATACACACACACCTTTGTAAAGCTGTCTTAAGAGCATCAACCATGTGCCATCATCTCTGTATGCAATTCCTCTTCCCCCTCTACAATGAAGTGTGTTTAGTAACTCTACCAAGAATAGTTTGTTCAAGTATAAATTAAGAAACATATTTAAAGTAACTGATGACTCTCACAGCAGAGAAGCTAACCTCTATGGACAGCTGAACAGGGTCGGATTAACTTTTTGTGGGCCCGGCGCCAAACATATTTGTGGGGCCCCCGTGAGGAATAATTGTAAAAGGGGCTGGGGGTAAAATCACAGTGGGGCAGGAGCTAGGGTTGGTCTCTGGAGCAAGGGAGGGGTCAGGGGTAAACTGCAAGCGCAGCAGGGCTGGGGAGGGGGTCAACAGGATCCCCCCCGCCCCTGCTCACATAGAGCAGGTACCTACCTGGTTCTAGCCCATTCTCTTGGTCTCTCTCTGCACTGAGCTGCCCCTCTTCCCACAGCAGCAGGACAGGTTCTCTTCCAGCCCTCTGGGGTGAGTGTTGGGAGTAGGAGGAGCGGAGGCTAATGTGGTTACTCCTATAACCGGAAATTTAGTTTCCAGTCACCACTGCTAACTGGACACCTAGGTCCCATTTTCTACTGGAGTTTCCAGTCTAAAACTGGATACCTGGCAACAGGGCTGCCAGAAAAGCCTGAGGGGGGGAGAGGGGCAAGCAGTCATTTTTAAAAGTAAGAGGGCTAAGCCTTAAGGGGGGGGGGCAAGTGGTGGGTGGACTAGGGAGTGAAGAGGAGCTAGTGGGCAAGGCCATGTCTGCTGTACTGCCCAGGTAGGTTGGAGACTGTGGGGGATCAGCTGACACAGCATCCAGGGCCGGTGCAAGGATATTTTGCACCCTACGCGAAATTTCCACCTTGCGCCGCGCCCCCGCCCCCCGGAGCATCACTTATTATAAATTTTCAAAAATGAATACAGTGAAGTCACATCTTATGCGGGGGTTAGGTTCTAAGGTCAGCGTGTAAGAGGAAAATCACGTATAGTGAAAATTACCATAAACTACAGTACACACAGTATACATAGTATACACGGTCTACACTAGAACAGGGGTCCTCAACCTACGGCACGCGTGCCAAAGGTGGCACACGAGCTTTTTTTTTTTTTTTTTTAAAATGGCAGGCTGTGGGTCCCGGCCACCACTGAGCCTGCTGCCGGCCTGGAGTTCCGTTCACTCAGCTACCAGCTGGGGTCCCAGCCGGCGACTCCGCTCAGCCTCCTGCCGTTCACCCAGGTCGGCAGGAAGCGGAGCAGGGCTGGCGGCTGAGACCCTGGCTGGCAAGGGGCCGGCAGCCAGAACCCCAGATCGTCAGCGGGCTGAGCAGGGCCGGCGGCCAGGACCCCAGACCAGCAGCGGGCTGAGCAGCTCAGCCCGCTGCCGGTCTGGGGTTCCGTCTGCTGGCTCCTGCCAGCCGGAGTCCCAGCCGCCGGATCCGCTCAGCCTGCTGCCAGGCTGGGTCCCAGCCACTGGATCTGCTCAGCCTCCTGGTGGCCTGGGTGAACGGAACCCCAGGCTGGCGGACAGAACCCTGGGTGAACGGTGTGACGTTGTGCAGTCTATATGGTTTTATAAAAACATGATAATAAGTGAATATAATGTAACTCGAATAGTTTTATAAAAACATGATAAGTGACTATAATGTAACTGGAATATGCTTCATGCAAAAGGTCTCTTGTAAGAAGATATCATTACAAATCTTATAATCTACTGAGTGTGATCATCCTATTTGTATAAATGTACCACTCTTGTATCTAAAACTAGAAATATGAAATATAACTCTGAGGGCCTATTGTAATTATGCAAAGTGTGGACCATTAATGGTGGTTTGGAATCTTGATGACTCCCATTAACCAGGACCATTGTCTGCAGATGGCTGTGTTTACCTGAGAGTCTTCCTGTATGTGTGTGCTGGCAAGTGGGTAATGAAGTCTTGCAGTGACATGTGATCATGTCACTTGAACTGGAATCCATCTTTAACCTGGTGCTTTTCCAGTGGGGGGGGGGGGGGGAAACCCAGAGGGACAAAGGGTTCCCACCTTATGCAAAAGATATATAAAGGGGTGGAACAGAACAAAGAGGGGAGAGAAGAGCCATCATGAAGAATCCCCTAGCTACCACCTGAGCTGGAACAAGAGCTGTACCAGGGGAAAGAATTGCGCCCAGGCCTGGAAGGTGTCCAGTCTGAGAAAAAACTTACTGAAGCATCTCTGAGGGTGAGATTATCTGTATTCAGTTTGATTAGACATAGATTTGCACATTTTATTTTATTTTGCTTGGTGACTTACTTTGTTCTGTCTGTTACTACTTGGAACCACTTAAATCCTACTTTCTGTATTTAATAAAATCACTTTTTACTTATTAATTAACTCAGAGTATGTATCAATACATGGGGGAGCAAACAACTGTGCATATCTCTCTATCAGTGTTATAGAGGGCGAACAATTTATGAGTTTACCCTGCATAAGCTTTATACAGGGTAAAATCGATTTATTTGGGTTTAGACCCCATTGGGAGTTGGGCATCTGAGTGTTAAAGACAAGCACACTTCTGTGAGCTGTTTTCAGGTAAACCTGCAGCTTTGGGGCAAGTAATTCAGACCCTGGGTCTGTGTTGGAGCAGATGGGAGTGTCTGGCTCTGCAAGACAGGGTGCTGGAGTCCTGAGCTGGCAGGGAAAACAGGAGCAGGGGTAGTCTTGGTACATCAGGTGGCAGCTCTCAAGGGGGTTTCTGTGATCCAACCCGTCACAAACGGAACCCCAGGCCATTCACCCAGGCCGGCAGGAGGCTGAGCAGAGCTGGCTGGGACCCCAGCAGGCTGAGCGGGGCTGGCAGCTGGGACCCCGGCTGGCAGGAACCGGCCCACTGCTGGCCCTGCTCAGCCCGCTGCCAGCTGAGTGAACAGAACCCTAGGTCGGCAGCAGGCTCAGCGGCAGCCGGGACCCGCAGCCTGCCATATAAAAAAAAAAAAAATATATCAGCTTGCGTGCCACCTTTGGCATGCATGCCGTAGGTTGAGGATCCCTGTTCTAGTGTATACTGTACTTTATGGTAATTTTCACTATACGCGATTTTCCTCTTACACGGTGACTTTAGAACCTAACCCCCATGTAAGATGCGACTCCACTGTAGTGTAAAAAAAATTTTGGGCACCGCTTTTTGGCACCCCCAAATCTTGGCGCCCTAGGCGGTCGCCTAGTTCACCTAGTGGTTACACCAGCCCTGACAGTATCCCCAGCCCAGGTAACGTGACAGCCAGTGGTGGATTTAGAGTTAGTGGGGCCCCCCAGCCCTGTGCTCAGCTTCATTTTTGGGGCTCCTCCTTGGGACCAGACAAGAAAAAGAACATTCTCTCTTATCTCCCTCTGCCCCCGTTTTTCATTCTTTTTTTCATCCTCCTCCTCCCATAAGTAATAGCAAGTAAATGAAAATAAAGTGAGGTACCTTGATTGTTCTTGTGGTCTAACTTATTTTTCCACAGACCACTTGAAAAATCATGGAGGGTCTCGACGGACCACTTAATGATCTTTCCAAATATTGTAAAAAAATGTTCGAGTACGGGGTGCAGGGGTCAGGGCTGGGGAGGTGTGAGCGGGTGAGAGGGGGGTGCAGAGGGCTGGAGAGGTGTGAGAGGGATGCAGGAATCAGGGCAGGGGGCTAGGGAGGTGTGGGGGGTGCAGGGGTCAGGGCAGTGCAGGGTCAGGGCAGGGGGCTGGGAGTGTGTGAGGGGGTGCTGAGGAGGTGTGAGGGGAGTGCAGGGTCAGGGGGTGGTGTAGGGGGTGCAGGAGTCAGGGCAAGGACTGGGAGTGTGTGAGGGGGTGCAGGAGTCAGGGGGCTGGGGAGATGTGAGGGGAGTGAAGGGGTCAGGACTGAGGGCTGGATGTGTGTGAGGTAGTGCAGGGGGCTGGGTGTGTGGGGGGGGTGCAGGGGACTGGGGGGTGCAGGGGTTAGGGTGGGCAGGAGGTCGGGGTCGTGGGGGTGCTCACGCAGGGGGCTGGAGGTGGTATGCCCCAATTCCAGCCCCTTCCCCAAGGCCTCACCCCCGCCTCTTTTCCTCCTCCTCTCCGGAGCGGCGTGCTGCGGCTCCCTCCTCCCTGCTCCTGCTGGCAAGGCTGATCCAGCTGATCGGCGGCAGGTGGGGGGGGTGGGGAGGAGGAACGTAGCACGCTGGGGAAAGAGGCAGGGGAGAGGCCCCACCCCCGCCGCCTCTTCTTCTCCTCCTCCTCCCCAGAGCGGCATGCTGCGGCTCCCCCCTCCCACCGACAAGGCTGATCCAGCTGATTGGCGGCAGGCGGGGGGAGGGGGGGAGGAGGGAACGGAGCACGCTGGGGAAAGGGGCGGGGCAGGAGCCAGGCTGCCGGCAGAGGCTGCCACAGAGCCCCAGCAGCGGCAGAGTCAAGCTTCTCTGACCCCACAGGAGAGAGTGGGGGGCAGAGAAGAGCGTGCCGGGGCCCCTTTCGACCGTGGGCCCGGCGCCATGGTGCCATTGTAAATCCGGTATTGCAGTTGAATTATAGCTAGCGCACATTTGGTAGGAACCATAGTGCAAGCTTCACAATTCATCTCAGATAATATTCCATCTACAAATGCCAATCCCTCCCATATCAGCTGATCAACAATTTTGATTTAATTTGTTAGTAATTTTTTTTTTTTAAAACAGTGAAAATGTAAAGCACTTACTCAAACACGGAGCTGTCATTCTGATCTCCCCATATAAGGATTTCAGTTATAGAACGAATAGTCTCCACTAACAGATTGCGGTTGTGATCCGTTACTGTGGTATTTTTGGTCAAAACATGATACATATACCTAAAAAAGGAGAAACATGTAATTAGTTACTATTGCTGTGTTTAACAATGTTGGGCTGTGATTTTCACAATCATTTTCAAATGTTCTTTACTAACCTATTTTCCCACCATTACTACTATATCCCAGGAAAGAAACCTGATTTTTTTTCTTCGATGTAATTGCTTCTGTTTATTTTAAAAATGACATTAGAGGTAGGGTGGAGCAATGAATAAGCAACAGCGAGAGGCAAACTAACTTCCTAGAATGATGACAAATGCCATTTACATAATAAAAAGGATTATTAAAACAATGTGATTATGTTGACTATTTACCCTCTATATTTGTTTTTGTAATTTGTTGGGTTTCTTAAGTGGGTACGAATAGCATGGGAAAAGGGAGAGAAGAGAAAGCGAAGTGGGTAAATATAGTTACGGAGTGTAAGGAGAGTGTAAATACCCCTGTAAGGTTAATTCTAGAAGGTTGCATGTAGAGTTAGTTGAAATACATACTGCATCGTTACAGCCATGGAATTGCTACATGGAATGCATCTTTGTTTGAATTCTTAATTGTTGATGCCAGTCAGGGAGGTCTTGAATCCACCTGGGGTGGAGCTGAGTTACCCAGACTTGGACCATCTGTATTTAAACACTACTTTGAGAGGAGGTTGGTCCAAGGCTCAGTCTGAACCGAAGAGCTAGATTTTATGGCTGAAAACTCCAAATGTCTTAACTAGGACAGATAGGAAACAACATGAGTGCCTGTACACAGCTGTAGTACCAATCTCATTTTACTTGGGTAAATACGTGAAAATAGAAGAAAAGCACAACATAAGTTATAATAGGGAAATTATGTTTGGAAGCCTGATAAACATTTTGTAGTAATAAAAGAGTTAAGTCACATTTTTTTTAGACTTGTAAGTATATTTACACACCTTTAAGTGCCATAGTTATGTTGACTGAACTCTTAAGTGTAGACCAGGCCCTAGCCCTGTCTCAAAGAGGACTAGAGCAAACTCCATTTATAAACTGTTAATGTATATCAGCAGGGTCCATACAAACAGTTAGCTCTTGGAATACTAGTGCAAGGTAGAAACATACCCCAAGCTTGCCAAGAACTAAAATGTTCATTTAGACAAGGAGACCCACATGTAATACTCTAGCTCAGGGATCGGCAACCTTAAACCAGCCCGGCCCGCCAGGGTGCTTACCCTGGCGAGCCGCGTGCCAGTTTACCTGCCACATCCGCAGGTTCGGCCAACCGCGGCTCCCCGCTCCAAGCCAATGGGGGCGGCAGGAAGCGGCAGCTAGCACATCCCTCGGCCCGCGCCGCTTCCCATGGCCCCCATTGGCCTGGAGCGGCGAACTGCAGCCAGTGGGAGCCATGATCGGCCAAGTCTGCGGACGGAGTAGGTAAACAAATCGGCCCGGCCTGCCAGGGTGCTTACCCTGGTGGGCCACGTGCCAAAGGTTGCCGATCCCTGCTCTAGCTCACATATGATCCTACCCTGATCTTTCTACTTCCAACTATCTTGCAGGAAAACAGCATATTTTATGCTGAATCACCCTCACATTGTGAGCTGTGTCTACACTAGGAAATTTAAACACTGCTGAAAATGGGTGTGTATTTTAAATGATGCAGGACATTGTCTAACTACTAGTATAGACCAGAACAAACTGTTCAGCACAGGGTCCAAGAGTTTCAAAATATGCCCAGCTCCAAAAGCCCTTCCAAACTACAACTGTCAAGTCATGATAAGAAAAGGAAAGTTTGAAAGTAGTTAATATATTTTTCAGCTAAATTACAGTGGGAGGAATTCTCTTCAACCTCAGTTCTGTTGTATACCATTTAAAATCAATTACGTTGTCTGTTATTAGGACACAGCTTTACAAGATTCAGTCTGTCCTCCCAGGTAAGTACTTGCAGAGAATCCAAATGAGGAAAACTGAAATTTAGTATGATCCAATGTTAAAATATACATATTTACTCAGTTAACCATGTTTATTATAGCATGCCTAAGGACCGTCCCCAAGATTGGATGCCATTACGCTGGGCACAGTAATAAACAGTCCCTGCCCCTAAAAGCTTACAGTCTAAATAGACAAGGCCCAGACAGAGTAGGAGAAGGGGTGTTACAAGCAGAGAGAACAGTGTGATGGTAGCAAATGTTAGTTCCCCTTGGAGGTAGGAGGGGGGAAGAGAGAGGGTTAGTTCAGAGGTAACTATCAACTGTGCAATATTTTACATACACCTCTACCTTGATAGAACGCTGTCCTCGGGAGCCAAAAAAAAAATCTTACCTTGTTATAGGTGAAACCGCGTTATATCCAACTTGCTTTGATCCACCGGAGTGCGAAGCCCCGCCCCCCCAGAGCACTGCTTTACTGCATTATATCCGAATTCTTGTTATATCGGGTCGCGTTATATCGGGGTAGAGGTGTATATTCAGCCCTGTTTATTTGAAGTAACCGTGAACCTGAACTATCACATGTACAGAGAAATGAATCTGTGTAAGTGGCTGCATTTATTAGAAATGAACTAAATTACATTTCAGAAGATTTTTGGGGGGAGGGGGAGAATAAGTCCAATAATGCAATGCTGGTCAAAGTAAACAGTAGAAGCAGTTGTAAGAGATTACTCAACTTTGCCCCCAAGACACTATACATTGCAAAGCATTTCTGAGCTGTTTCTCAAAGGGTTACCAAAAAACAAATTTTGTTTAGTACACAATGTGACAAATTGCAAAAACTAAATTTGAAGACATTTTAACATGATGCCATTGGGAATAGGGCTTTATATTCCTGGAAACTGATTACAGGTTTCCCAGTTGTTTGCCTGGTGAATTGTACTGGAAAACTCCTTGTTGCTTAATTTTATACTTATTCTTTTGGTAACCTAAGTGATGACAAGGTGAGGGCCTTAGAACTTACATTTCCATAGCTACTTCTTTAAGGGGTATGAAAAATCCACACTCCCGAGAGACATAGCTATGCTGACCTAACCTCTCTAACCTTCTGCTGACCTCGCTACCACCTCAGGGAGGTGGATTACCCACACTAATGGGAGAACCCCTCCTGCCCCACTGTAGCGGTTCAAGTGTAGACATAACATAAGTCTGAGTGCATTTACTTGGGCTTCAATGTCATTGCTATTGTAATTAATTCTCCTGGTCTGTGAAGGGGCAGGTACCTTTGTGGAAAGAAAACAGTGTTTCTAGGTCTCAAGGCCAAAATTTACACTTATGATTAGATCTGCACAAGAATAGGATCAAGGACTAATTAAATATTCCCTAACAAAAACTATGCTAAAGCTCAGTGTTACGTTTCATTAACTTAAAGGTAAAAAACACGCAGGGATGTTGTGCAGATTAATTTTAATATCATATAATACTACATACAAGAAAACTACTTTAAGAGAACATTATGGTTGCAATGTCAAACACTGAAAAGTTAGGAAATGCTGAATTAAAGTTGCCCATACAGCCTTAATTCAGACACATTGTGTGTATTCATTATGATATGGTCTTTAATTACATGATCACATACTGTTTTTACTACACGCAGGACCCCAACCTCATTCAGTGCATAGGAGGGGTGGTGCTCAGGGAATTAATTAGGTCTGAAGGACAAAAGGCTGATTCATATTAGTTTGTGAATACTATTTGTCACCAGGTCATGTGAAATGTTTATGTATGTCTATACATCAGAATATGTACTATATGTACAGGTGGTTTAGTTTACTAGCAGGGATGTTAGGAAGCAAGCAGGAAGGTAATACAATGCATCCAGAAAAACACCACCAAGCACACACTCAGGAAGTTAAGAAACAATACCTGAACTATTAGCTGTGATTACACTAATTCCATGTTCCAACAAAAACTACACAGCTGTTTTGCTAAGGCTGGAGACTAAGATAAAAAGACACTAAACAGTTAAAAGGCCTTGCAAGAGAGGGGACAGTTGTCAGTGAGCTGGCCGGAAAGAACAGGCTGAGAGAGACAAGCCCTATGGAGGAGATTTGAAGCAACTGGGCCTCCCTAAGCTTCCGGGGGATGGCAAGCTTAAGTAAGATAATTATGCATGAAGATAGTTTATTGTGTTACAAACCTCTTATGCTTTATTATTCCTACTGTTAAGATTAAACAAAACTTTGTTTTAAGAAAGCTGTCTGATCACAGCTGCTGAAGGCAAGAATTGTAGGTGCTGAAGCCAGTCGGGTCTACCAAATAGTCATGGTTGGTAAGTGGCAGGCTGCAGCCCAGATATGGGGTCTAAAAGGGATAATCGCAGGATACCACCTGAGGATAAATGAAGGCAAGAGGCCTAAAAACGGAGAGTGCATTCAGACCAGAGGGGTGAAAGGTGCAGGTCGCCCTGGAACAGAAGCATCAAGGCTGTGCTGTGCAAGTGGCTGTTATCTGTAGGACTCAATTGTTTCAGAAGTTAGACAGTGTGTAGGGAACGAAGCAGGGGGCTGCAAGATGTGAAAGGATGGTCTCATGGTTTAGGCCAGCGGTGGGCAAACTTTTTGGCCCAGGGGCCACATTGGGGTTGCAAAAGTATATGGCAGGCCGGGTAGGGAAGACTGTGCCTCCCCAAACAGCCTGGCTCCCGCCTCCTATCCGCCCCCTCCCACTTCCCACCCCCCTGACTGTCCCCCTCAGAACTCCCGACCCATCCAATCACCCCCCCTGCTCCTTGTCCCCTAACTGCCCCCTCCCGGGACCCCCGCACCCGTAACCACCCCTCGGGGCCCCACCCCCTATCCAACCCCCCTGATCCCAATCCCCTGACTGCCCCAACCCCTATCCACACTCCCGGCCCATGACAGGCTCCCCGGATCCCCACGCCTATCCAACTGCCGCTATTTCCTGACCCCTATCCACACTCCCGCCCCCTGAGACTCCCACGCTTATCCAAACCCTCCTCCATGTTCCCGATCCCCTGACCGCCCCCCAGAACCTCCGCTCCATCCAGCCGCCCCCTGCTCCCTGTCCCCTGACTGCCCCCCGAGACCCCCTACCCCTTATCCAACCCCTCCACACTACTCCCCAGCCCCTTACCATG
The DNA here is from genome assembly GCF_002925995.2 of Terrapene triunguis. Classification (NCBI taxonomy): domain Eukaryota; kingdom Metazoa; phylum Chordata; order Testudines; family Emydidae; genus Terrapene; species Terrapene triunguis. The sequence goes on from NW_020664444.1 coordinate 23,141,887, forward strand.
CCGCTCAGAACAGCATGTCTGGCAGCCGCGCCGCCTGGCCGGAGCCAGACACGCTGCCGCCGCGCTGCTTGGCAGGAGTGCACAATCCTGCCGCCCAGAGCGCTGCCTGCATGGCGGCGTAGCTACGGGGGGAGGGGGGGAAAGCTGGTATGGAGCCGGGGGTAGCCTCCCTGGCCGGGAGCTCAAGGGTGAGGCAGGATGGTCCCACGGGCCACATTTGCCCACCTCTGGTTTAGGCAGTTGAATTCCACTGTGGAGAATTGGATTCTATTTCTATTACTGCCACAGAATTCCTATGTGATGGGGGGCAAGTCATTTAAAATATTTTTTTACAAGTGGCCACCAAAGTTCCTCATTTTCTGGATGCCAAACTCAGACCAAAGATGTCAATTTGCAGGAGTACTGAGCACACTCCAGCAACAGAGGTCAACAAAAGCTGTGTAATAAACAAATGAAGTGCTATAAACTGCCAGGTTCTCTGCAAGTACAGGCCACAGGCATCTCAAATTGGGCACCCAAAGTTAGTGAACACTTTTGACTTTAATTTCTATGCCTTAGCTCAGAGGGGTATTGGGAAAATTAATTTATATTTGCAAAGAACTCAGATGCTACAGTGATAAGCTCGATAGAAAAACACATGAAGAAATTAAAAATTCTGTATTCACAGCAGGGTTTGAATAATGTGTAGAAAATAAGGCCTAGGGCCATACAACAAAATATTGAATAGCTGATCATTCAGTGAGCACTATTCATCCTGTGCACTGGATGAGGAAGGGGACCAGTGGAAAAAATAGTCTGTGATTATGTAATTAAAGCAGAGGTCCTCAAACTGTGGGACGCCACCCCAAGGGGAGGGTGTGGAGCAACATTCGGGGGGGGGTACAGCTGGGGCCCGGGCCAGTCCCCACGGAGGGGGGGGGAGGGCGGGGAGTGGCCCGCTGTGGTCCCACCTGCCGGCCCTGAGTCCCTCTGTGGCCCTGCCTGTTAGCCAGGGCCGGCTCTGGCTTTTTGGCCACCCCAAGCAAAAAAAAAAAAAAACACACAGGGCGGCCAGAATGGCAAAGCTTAAAAAAAAAACACCCTGCGGTGCGGCCGAAGCCAGGGTGCAGGGGGACTCCCTGCACTGCAGATGTGCCCCGACTAGTGGGGGGAAGGGGAGGGAGCGGGGAGGAGAGAGAGAGAAGGGGGGCGGCCAGGGCTTCAGCGGGGCGCTGCCACGCGGCCCCACCGCCTGCCGGGAGGGCTCTGCGCTGCTCCGGTCGGCTGGGAGGGAAGGACACGTGCTGCCCTGCCACGCTTGCTGCAGGGCATTCTCGTCCTCCGCACCGCCGCCCCCTACAGGGCGGCCAGAGCGGACCACCACCAAAAAAAAAAAAAAAAAAAGCGGCCGTGCCGCCCTAGGATTGGGCCGAATGCCACCTCCTACAAGCTGCCGCCCCAAGCACCAGCTTGCTCGGCTGGTGCCTGGAGCCGGCCCTGCTGTTGGCCCCCTTACCCTGTCCACATCCCCCTGCCCGGCCCCTTTATCCTATCTGCATTCCCCCACCCAGAAACACGCTCCCGACTCTGGCTTGGAGGGGGAGGGGAACTGACAGACTGAAGGGGGGGCACGAGGTAAAAAGTTTGAGGACCACTGAATTAAAGACTATCATATTGCTTATAGACAAGGGGGGGGCAAATTAAGGCTCCACGGCAACCAAGTCACCCAAGCATATTGCAGGTCTTAATAGATTAAGAGAATAAAATTAATACTCTCTCAGAAAGAAACAGAGTCCATTTTTATCAGGGAAGTTGGAGTATATTTTTAACTACTAATTCTATATACTTCATTCACAAGGAGCATGGGCTAGTTTTCAAAAGCAAGGTTTGAAAAACAAGAAGTCAAGAAACCCAGAAGAAAATGAGCTAGTCAGACTGATTTTCTTCCTTCTACACTCTGGAAGAAACCCAGCAGCACCGCTCCTTTTCCTCATGCCTGTGAACAAGGTGATTCATCTTTCACGTCAGGACAGTACCCAGATTTTGTTTTACAGATGGGTACCTCTCTCTGTTGCTGGACACTGAGCTTGGAACTGAAATATACAATTCAGTAGCAAAAAATGAAGCAAAATCTGCAGCTTTCTCTGCCCCTTCACAATGTCATCATTTTGGATTTCACAAGAAGATGGGAAAACTGAAAACGGTCAATGATTAGTAACACTTCTGTCTGTTTGCGCCACTCCAAAAGCTCTTACCTCCTCCCCCACCTAGAAGCAGCAAACAAGCATGCTCTTACCTACATTTACTGGTGGTGCCAACAGTCTAGTATGTCTGAAATTGATTAGAGTCACGGTGTCTTCATCAGCCTCACAAATCACAGTGTAGGCCATACTACTCTCAAGGCCTTTCCCTTTCTCAGGGACTGTTGGTAACACCATTACGGTCCCAGTCACTCCGGCCCAGATGTCATCTCCAACTATGACCTCTCTAGACCCATTCCCAAATCTTGCCACTTTTCCCTCCATAACATTGCAAAGATCCAGCCTGTTCTGTCTGCATCACTAAAACTTTTCCCAACTCTTAATTCTTGTCTTGATTACTCTAGCCTCCTCGTCTGTGGCCTGCCTGTCATCTCTAGTCTATTCATAATGTTCCTAGGAACATACTGTTCCTGACCTGTTCTGATCATGTCATCCCCACTTTCCAGCACTGCTTCAGTTTCAGGCCTTTTGTCCAAACTTCTTGGTTCCTTCATAACTTACTATTCTTGTATCTTACCATGTCACCCTCAAACCTTCATCATCTATTTCCCCCCACAAAATACAGAACAGACATATTTATTGAACACTTCTGCCTTTTCTGCATTATTGATAATTCTACCATTTCCAGCCAGTAGTAGGCTAATACCATTGTCAGGATTCTTTTTGTTCCTAACCTATTTTAAAAACTCTTCCTTGTTGTCCTTAACTTTACTGAACACAAATTTCTCTTTGCTCCCCTTATCAATTTTCTACAATTCGCAGTTTCTGATTTATATTAATTACTATCAACTTCCCCTTTCTTCCATTTGTTATATTTTTATTTTGTTTCGTTTTTTAGCTGCCTTCACTTCCCTCTAAACCAGGGCAGGTTTTTTTAAACCAATATGGCCTTCTTCCTTGATTGTTGGACTTTTTTGGCATCTAGTAAAGTGTTCTTAAACAATTCTCAATTATCATTCTGATTCAATTCTTCCTCCCAGATGATTTGGCTCAATTCTTTTCAGATTTGTGAAATTGGCCATTTTAAAGCACCAAGTATATATATCACTGTTCTGGTCTTTACTCTGTTTGCACATTATAAATGTGATTAAGTCATGATCACCGGTACCGAAGTTACCATTAATTTTTAGTTCTGTGATCAGGTCATCTTTATCTGTCAAGACGAGGTCTAATACAGAATTCCCCTATGCTGGATGCAACACTTTGAGATAGGAAATTGTCATCTATAATATTTAGAAATTCCAAGCATGTTTTAGTACTGGCAGCATGAGATCTCCAGCATATGTCACTCCAATTGAAGTATCCCATGAGCACACAGCTTTTTTCCCTATACATTATAGATTGGTGCACAATACAGTCATCCTGTTCCCTAGTGTGGTCTGTAGCAGACAACACCTAATAACCCATCATGCGCCTTATCTGTTAGGATATTGATCTATAAGCATTCAAGATAATTTTCTTCCAAGTTGTTGGTGACTCAGAAACAGATAATGCCATTTTCAACAGTATCATTCTCCCTCCCTTCCTAAATAGGTTACACCCATTGATTTTATCATTCCAGTCATGGTATTACTGAAACCTGGTGGGATGATTCCCATGTGGAATGCTTTCCCTTAATTAGTCCAAAAAGCAACTATTCATGCCTGCTTCAAATTCTTCCTCAAGATCCAGCTTCTACCATGTCTAAGTTAACTAACAATGATGAAGCAGGAGGCTAGGGGGGGTTAGTTTTTCTTTAATATTTTAAAACTAAAAATAACTGAAGCCATTTAGCTGTGCACATGACTAATTTATTAAACCTGATGTTGCTCTCACCATTACCCTCATTCTCCTTCCTCCATTCCCTCTATTTGTATATTATGTCTACTTATATCTGGTCTTAAACTAGAGTTCATGTCTTCAGGACAGGGACTGTCTTACTATGTGTTTACAAAGCACTCAATATAATGGGCTCTTGACCTTGACTGGAGCTTCCAGGCACTACCATTAAAAAAAAAAAAACAAAGTAGTCCACATCACAAAACAAAAGCTGGCATAGTACAAACCCCACATCCCTCAAGTCTCAGCAAAGTGGCCAAGAAAAGACTGGGCCACCAAATGAGCCCTTTGACTCCTAGAAGTGGCGTTTCCAGATCAAAGATGAGTCACAGACATGTCTGTCTGAGGAAGAGTACATTATTGCTGTCTACACCATACTTGTTGTCTGGAAAATACTTCAGATTTGCCATTCTAGAACCCTTATGAGCCCTAAACTCTTTTTTTCTAAATTTAAGGAAAAGAATCAAGCTCTTAGTTACAGGTCTAATCCACCTATCCACAGAAGTCAATGGGAGCAGAATCAGGTCACATGTTGGTAAGTATGCATAAAAATAAGCTGTTTCACTACATGCTGTTCAGGGTAGGAAACGGGGCTTACTGTACTATTGTGCAGTGCTTAACACATTGTGGCACCACCAGAAATAAATAATATACTTGGCTCAAATAATAAATTCATATTCTTGATTATATGAAGTATAATTCATTGGGAAGTTCTTGAGAAAACAAAACTAGAGAATATAGGTTTTCTTCTGATAGAATTTAGCATTTTAGGAAAAGAAATGGGAAAGCACTGTACAGCAGTGAAAACAAACATGGAAAGGTAAGGTGGCAGGAATGTTCCACAGCCATATGCTGTGCTGCCTTCTTGGAGACTCATTGTCAGAGAAGGATTAAAGGGAAGACAGTAGGCTTTACTCTGAAGGATACCCTACACAACAGCAGTTCTCAACCTTTTGGGGCTCAAGACCCATTTGTAAATGTGTATAGCCTGTCGCAACCCAGTAAATAGTCTGGGGGTGGAGGCCCTGAGGTGGTTTTGTCGGATCCAGCACTCAGCCCACATTGGTGACTCCTGCGCTATAAGGCTGGCTGGGCTTGGGTCTCTGCTCTGGGCACTGGTACCTCCAGGGTGGCAGCGCCACTCAGGTTTGGCCCTGCCCCCCTGACTGGACCAAATTTGTGAGCGTGGAGTTGTGACCTGGCTCATGGGGTGCAGTGGCACTAACTCAGATTTGGCTTACCCAGATTCCTGTCATCACGATGGCTGGGCCAAACCTGAGTGGCAGTGCCGGGGGCAGGGAGTCAAGCCTAGTCAGCACTGTGGGACAGGAGCCACAGGAACTGCCACACGATCCTTTGAAACATTCTGGCCACCCAATTTTGGGTCCCAACCCACAGGTTGAGAAATCCTGCCCTACAACACGAAACAGGAAACAGAACTGCTATAAACGCAGCAGAAAATAGAAAGTTAGATCAAATCTTAGATGATCATAGAGCTGTACATGGGACCAATTTGCATAAATGACTGAACAAAAACATGCTAGCATTATAACATATGCATTGTTCACAATCAACCTGTTAATTAAACAAAACCCAATAGCCCACCCTACCTTTTCTCCAAGTTTTATTTTCAAAGTTCTAGATATCACCACTTAATGTTGCTTTCAGGTTTAAGTTACAACCTAATCCAAACATGAAGCATACTACAGAATGACTTAGTATGACTATAAACAGACTGTTAATCATATCTGTGTTCTCCTCCAACTCAAATGGGGAAAGCAAAACAATCTACATTTAGAGACACCTTTCATTGCATGATCTCAAAGCAATTTACAATAATTAAGCTTCAGAACATTGCTGTTGATCAGGGAACCTATTTTACAGCTTAGTAAACTGACACACAGATGAGTCACCCACCTCTCATTAAGTTGCACAGCCTGCAAATCCCAGCTCCCACTCCCCTGCTTTGGGCCATGGGGGGGAAGGGCTAGCTCAGTGGTTGGAGACTTGGCCTGCTAAACCCAGGGTTATGAGTTCAATCATTGAGGGGGCCATTTAGGGATCTGGGGCAAAAATCTGTCTGGGGATTGGTCCTGCTTTGAGCAGGGGGTTGGGGCTTTAGAACTAGCTGGTGTCTTCTTCGTTTTTTTAGCGGAGGTTTTTGCCCCAGGAGCAGAGATAGCAGGAGCCGCAACAGGCGCCGTTTCCGACATAGTGATAAGCAGGGGGTTGGACTAGATGACCTACTGAGGTCCCTTCCAACCCTGATATTATAAGAATTGCAGTCAGGATGTAACTTTTTGAAAGATTTCTTTTATGTTCTAAAATGTAGCTGTTACAAATACAATTGTTTGCTTATGATGCAATGTATCAACATGAAAAGGTGAAACAAAGCCTGTTCATGGCTTTGAACCCACCAAGGTTGCAAACCATCTTGGCAGTCAAGAAATTAGGGGCTTTTTTAAACTATGCATGAGTCACGCTCATGAAAATACAGTACAACCTTATGAGTACTACCAAGAGCTAAGTATACTACAGCACAGCAAGATGTAAGGTAACATTTTGCCACACAACTCTACCAATGCTCTTCAGTCCTGACCTGCAACATCCGTTTCATGCCTACATCTCTCTTCAGAAGAGAGTGCTGATCATGTCAAACTGTGCTATGGATTAGTGATGTTGATAACATACATGCAGCAATAGTTACTTAGGCCGTGGCTACACTCGAAACTTCAAAGCGCTGCTGCGGGAGCGCTCCCCCGGCAGCACTTTGAAATGCGAGCGTGGTCACGCGCCAGCACTGGGAGAGAGCTCTCCCAGCGCTGCACGTACTCCACCTCCACGAGGGGATTAGTTTACAGCGCTGGGAGCGTGGCTCCCAGTGCTGGGGCACTGTTTACACTGGCACTTTACAGCGCTGTAACTTGCTGCGCTCATGGGGGTGTTTTTTCACACCCCTGAGTGAGAAAGTTGCAGCGCTGTAAAGTGTCAGTGTAGCCATAGCCTTAGTGCCTGTTTATTCCAGTTTAAAAATAGGAAGATGCACAGAATATATAACACCACCAATGGCACTAAATATGCTTACCAATTAAGGATTTGCAAATCCTTATTCATAAGAGAATCCCTCTGACTTCAACGAGACTTACTATGGGGCAAAGACTAGTCACGCGAGTAAAGATTATCAGGATCAGGCTCTAATACGGTGGGTGATGAGTGCAAGAACTGAGTCCTCGTTCTCAGTGTATGGTATGATTGCCAAAAACAGTAAATGTGATCAGTTTGGTAAACATCACTAGCTCAAGATGTTGTAGCCTGGTTAACTACTCCAAATAAACTAATTTCAGAAGTCATTTAGCAGCTCATCAATTGTAATTTAGGACATTTTACAAGAATGAATGGATAGCTCATATACGACACTCACTTCCTGTTCCTGATATGACAGATCAAATTATAATTTCCTGAAGTATTTCAGGAGTCTTCTATTCAAAGAAATTGAAATGTATGTTTTAGATGAACTATCATGGTACCGTACTGTTTAATACATGCATCACCGTGGTATCTGAGTATAATCAAAATCACAAAGCAAACATTCTGTCACAAGGACAGTTGCCTCCCTATTTGTCTTGTAAATGGGTAAGGGAGTGTGTCAAGTATACTTTCATCATCTTCAGAGATAAGCAACAGAGGGTCCTGTGGCACCTTTAAGACTAACAGAAGTACTGGGCGCATAAGCTTTCGTGGGTAAGAACCTCACTTCTTCACTTGTATCTGAAGAAGTGAGGTTCTTACCCACGAAAGCTTATGCGCCCAGTACTTCTGTTAGTCTTAAAGGTGCCACAGGACCCTCTGTTGCTTTTTACAGATTCAGACTAACACGGCTACCCCTCTGATCTTCAGAGATGTTATTGGGGGAAGCTAATGTAAAAAGATACCATAGTACTTCAGAACAATAGGTAATTCCAGTATCCAGTGCTTGGTCGTTTCAAAGCCATGGACAAGCTGCTGGGAAACCTTAATTTCTGATACCTCCAAAGTTTATCCATCTAAAATATTATGTATAAAGAGAGAAAGGCATCAGAATAATGAACTGACAGCTTCACTTTTCATGATGATGCTTGCTAAAATGATACCTACACCCAGAGAAAATACTGAAATGGAAAGAGGTAGACCAGGAGAATTTGTCATTTTTCTTGTTAGAATATGTAATTAATATTACTTAGTCTTGAAAAATCCAGTCACCTATTCATCACTGGCAAGCAGAAAGCTTCTCCTGGCAAATAAGGAAATAAAAGCCATCAATTACAGCAACAAGGTAGGTAAGGTTTACACAGAGCTCTTTCTCAGGTCTGGGAAAGGTACTCAGAGCGTCACAGCTAAAATACAAGGTGGAACAGATTGTTTAGCATAAGAAAACATATTCTAAGGTGTGGTCAACAGTAGAAAATGAGGTTGATTTAACTATGTTGGTCAAGGTGTGAAAAATCCACACCCCTGAGCAGCGTAGTTAAGCCTATCTAAACCCGATTTAGACAGCACTAGATTGACAGAAGAATTCTGCCGTTGTCCTAGCTACTGCCTGTAGAGGAGGTGGATTACCTAACCCCTCCCGTCAGCGTAAGTAATGTCTACATTCAAGTGCTACAGTGGTGCAGCTGTGCTGCAGTAGCATTTCAAGTGTAGACAAGCCATTCAAGGTGAAGTGGCACATTAACACCCCTGCAGTCATAGGGCAAAAGAGGGAGGAGGGGGTTTCGGTAGGTTACACATTGTTGTAATAAGCCATAAATCTAGTGTCTTTGAGGAAAAACTTTGTGTAGCTAGAAAGCTTGTCTCTTTCACCAATAGAAGTTACTTCAATAAAAGATATTACCTCATCCCCTTGTCCTTCTAATATTCTGGGACCAATACAGCTACAATAAACACTGCAAGCAACAATTACAGCAACATGTAAGCTTTCATTTTAAAAACATTCTAGGCTGTTCTGTTGCAATGAAAACTTTTCAGAAGTAAACAGAAGCAGTGTTGTGTCTCAGTCTACCAAAAACAACTCAGTTACTGCTTCTGTAGCTTTCCCAAACTGCCAGACTGTGAAATTAGCAAGGCTATTCAATTTCAAAGCTTTTTTTCAGAACCAGGTGGGGGCAACAAGAATTGGTCAATTTCATTCCCTCAGGACTGGGGAAATTTTTGAGCTAGAGTCCAGCACCTGAATTATTCAATAGGGAGAAGAACCTTAACTTCACTGGTTTTCTTACAGCAGCCAGGAGTCTGGGGAAGGAGTAAAGAACATCCTTCACATACACACACTGTTACTGCCCCCAGGATCTAGGGTCATTGTGCAAGAAGAAAACTATTTCCCCCTTCCAGCAGAAAGTTACAGTGCAGGGACTTCATATTCATTAGACACCCCCTGGTCAGAGATTAATACCTAAAAAATAGTTCCCATGCAAGATTCCCAGCACATGGTAATGGGGATTGAGGCCTCTAACCAGGGCACTGGCCTCTGGGCTGGGCTGAAAGAACCTTCTTCTTGCCTCCTCACCAGTAGGTTTAGTTCTCTGGCTAGTAGGTGATATTTTCAAACCCTCTGTATTATTTGTAGTGCAACTTTGGACCACTCTCTCACCACTTCCATGACCCAGTTAACTGTATCTCCCCTATCTCTACAGTGCTGGTACTCATCTAAGGTTACCACCTTTTAGACTTTGTTCTACAGAACAAGTTTATTGCATTATAAAATCATAGCTTTGTCTTTTCATGTTGTGCCACTACATCACCACCCTGTAGATACTTAGGAACATCCAATCACCTCCAAAGCAAAATCAGAACGGGTGGGGGGGGGGGGGGAGAAATGTATGAGACCTAATTAGTACTTGTGAGAACTCAAGAGGACTGTAAGCAATATAGTTACATGAATATTCACGAAGAGATGTAAGACAATGAGGGAACATCCTTGGTACATGTTTACAATCGCAGCCCTGAGTGAAACTCCTCCAGTAGTCATCACTCTTCCAGAGCCACAGGACCCACTCAAACCCCTGAAGGCCTTGTCAGCACCTGAGTCTGGAGCCCTCCATTGCAGCCTCCTCCAGGCCTCTTCAATCTCCCAGTCCACACACTCCGACCGCACAAGAGGTCCCAGCCCCCGAGAGCCGCTTGCCATAGAGCCACACGGATCCCTTCCGCCCCCGTGAAGCCCTGAGCTCACTCTCGCTGAGACAGAGCAACCCCCCTCAGCCCGAGCTCCCCCAGCCACACCACAAGCACCCCCAACACCACGGACCTGAGCCCCACAGGGTCTCCGCCCCCCGTTACCTGCTTGGCCCCTCCGCCCCCACCACACAGGCTCCGCCTCACGCCCCCCGGGGGCCCTACAGACACACGCACTTACTTGAGATGGTCCAAGGAGTGGATGCTGCGGGCGGCCTTACCGTGCCCACCGCCCACCCAGCTGCGGGAGCGGCCGAACATGCTGGCGGGGAAGAGGAGGCGGAGGGCCGCGGGCTCTAGCCGTCCATCTCCCCGAGCGCACGGCTGTGGGGCAGCACAGCGACCTCTGACACTTACAAACCCGGCTGGCCAGCCGGCCCAGCAGTCAGCCACTGGACACGCAAAGGCGCATGCGCGCGCGTGGCGCGCTGGGAAATGCAGTCTCCCTGCCCCCTTCCCTGCGACGCCCAGGAGGCGGTGGACTACAACTCCCAGCCTGCACCTTGCAGGCTTGCTGCTGCTGATTGTGAACCGGGTGGGTGAGAGCTCAGCTGGGGCGTGACAGGATCAGGGTTGGGAGAGAGTCCGGGTGCAAGTAGGGTGGTACCCTCCAGTACACAGTACTGGCAAGAGATTTTTAGCGGGCACGGGGTACCGGAAAGACTTGGGGCTGGGCTGCTCTACTCTTTAAAGGAGCAGAGCCCTAGGGAGGGCATTCATTCTTCCAATGGCTTTAACAGCACACTCAGGGCCATCCTTACCCGTACACAAACTACAGCAGCTGCAGAGTGAAATTTGGTGCTCCACATTTCCTGGTGCCCTATGCAGCTGCATGCTGCTCCAGCGGCCAGCCCAATCCCCGGGCTGGCTGAGACGGCCAGGAAAGCTGTCCCCACTCCTGCTCCGTGCCCACTCCACCCCTTCCCCATAGCCCCTGCCCTGCCTCTTCCCACCCCTGCTCCGCCCCAGCCCTGCCCCTACTCCACCCCGTCCCGCCTATTCCCACCCCTGCTCTGCTCCAGCCCTGCTCCCACTCCACCCCTTCCCCTGAGTTACATCCTGGGGGCAGGGCCGGCTTTAGGCCGATTCAGCCGATTCGGCTGAATTGGGCCCCACACAAAGAGTGCCCCGCGCTGCAGCTCTCATAGACTCATAGACTTTAAGGTCAGAAGGGACCAATATGGTCATCTAGTCTGACCTCCCGCATGATGCAGGCCACAAAAGCTGACCCCCCCACTTTCCCTTAACTCTGCTGTTGAAGTCTCCAGATCGTGATCTAAAGACTTCAAGTTGCAGAGAATCTTCCAGCTTGCGACCCCTGCCCTATGCTGTGGAGGAAGGCGAAAAACCTCTGCCAATCTACCCTGGAGGAAAATTCCTTCCCGACCCCAAATATGGCGATCAGTAGAACCCCGAGCATACAGGCAAGATTCTCCAGCCAGACCCTCATTTTACCAGCGATGGCCGTTATTGCCTAATTGACTAAAATCACGTTATCCCATCAAACCATTCCCTCCATAAACTTATCTAGCCTAATCTTGAAGCCAGAGAGGTCTTTCGCCCCCACCGTTTCCCTCGGAAGGCTGTTCCAAAATTTCACCCCTCTGACGGTTAGAAACCTTCGTCTAATTTCAAGCCTAAATTTCCCCACCCCGCCCTCAGCTCACTTCCCCCTCCTCTCCTTCCCTGAACGCTCCGCCCCCTCCCCTGCTTTCAAGGGAAGTCTGAAAAGAAGCAGGGGCGGGCAGGCAGCACCAGGTAAGCTGGGGTGGCGGGGGGCGCGAGAAGGGCTCCGGGGAGGCGCGGCCCGTTCTGGCCGAGCACACAGGCCCCAGCGGCTCTGTCCCGGCTTGGCTCCAGTCCGGCCCCCGCAGCGCGGCTCTGGCCCAGCGCGGCCTGGCTCCGGCCCAGTCCCCGCAGCGCGCCCGGCCTGGTCCCCGCGGCGTGGCTCCGGCCCCAGCCCGGCTCCGGCCCCCGCGGCTCCAGCCCCGGCCCCCGAGGCTCCGGGCCGAACCCAAGCCCGGCAACCCCGGCCGGAGCGCGGCTCGATTCCTGGGGGCGGGGCTTGCAGCAAGCCCCGCCCCCAGGAATCGGGCCCCGCTCTTGCTAAAGCCGGCCCTGCCTGGGGGACTGCATCAGGGGTCTGCACTCACGGGGCGGCGGGAAGTGGAGCAACCTGGCCCCAGCCCACTCTGCGCCACCGGTGAGTGCTGGGGGGTGGTTCCCCCTGTCCCCCAAGTCTGGGAGCCAGGGGAGCAGAGCGGAGCGGGCTGGGACGGGTCACTCTACTTCCCGTTGCCCCATGAGTGCGGGGTTGGGCCTGCCCTGCAATCACCAGGCGACAGGAAATGGAGCGACCCAGCCCCAATCCGCTCCACCGGCTCATGCTGGGGGGTGGTTTCCCCCCTGCCACCCAAGCCTGAAGCCTGCTTCTGCCCCCCACAGACCTTGGGCACAGCTGCCCTCCCCCCACCCCTGCAGAGGCCTGTAGTCCGTCCGCCCCCTCCCCCCCGCCGTGGAGGCCTGGGGCTGCGTAGGGCACAATGTCTAGGGACAGCCCTGAGAACAATACATGTGCTAACAAACTTAAACAAAGGTTTGTTAGCATATATATTGTGCTGTTACATTGGTCAGGAGTCCTCAAAAGGGGCGGGGTGGTGGGGACAGAAGATGTTTAAACAGTATTTTTTATTCTGTTTCTCCCCATTGGTCTGAATTATCCATGACATCCATACTGCATCACATGAAGCCCAAATCATTAGAGGAATGCCTCTGCTTGCACTGACCAGACGATATTTGGATTCTGATGTCAGCCCAGTTCTGCAGCCTTACAGGAATCAGGTGTTGTCCCCAGTGTACATAGAATTTTTCTTTGCAGCCAAACTAGTCTAACATGCATTTTGTTAACTGGAATTGGAGCAGCAAAACAAAGAAAACAAATGCCTCATTTTCCAGCTTTGTAGGTGAGAGAACTATAAGTGAAGATTATAATGCCTTTGTCATAACTATAAAGGGAAGGGTAACAGCCCTCCTGTGTACAATACTATAAAATCCCTCCTGGCCAGAGACTCCAAAATCCTTTTACCTGTAAAGGGTTAAGAAGCTCAGGTAACCTGACTGACACCTGACCCAAAGGACCAATAAGGGGACAAGATACTTTCAAATCTTGGTGGGGGGAAGGCTTTTGTTTGTGCTCTTTGTTTTTGGGGAGAGTTCGCTCTTGGGACTGAGAGGGACCAGACATCAATCCATGCTCTCCAAATCTTTCTGAACAAGTCTCTCATATTTCAAACTTGTAAGTAAACAGCCATGCAAGGTGTGTTAGTTTTATCTTTGTTTTCTCAACTTGTAAATGTACCTTTTACTAGGTGTTTACCTCTGTTTGCTGTAACTTTGAACCCAAGGCTAGAGGGGGGTCCTCTGGGCCCTTTAAGTTTGATTACCCTGTAAAGTTATTTTCCATCCTGATTTTACAGATATGTTTTTTACCTTTTTCTTTAATTAAAAGCCTTCTTTTTAAGAACCTGATTGATTTTTCCTTGTTTTTAGATCCAAGGGGGTTGGATCTTGATCCACCAGGAGTTGGTGGGAGAAAGGACGGGGGATGGTTAATTTCTCCTTGTTTTAAGATCCAAGGGATTTGGATCTGTATTCACCAGGGAATTGGTGAAGAGTCTCTCAAGACTACCCAGGGAAGGGAATTAGCACATTGGGAGTGGTGGCAGCGGACCAGATCTAAGCTGGTAGTTAAGCTTAGAAGTTTTCATGCAGGCCCCCACATCTGTACCCTAAAGTTCAGAGTGGGGAAGGAGCCTTGACAGCCTTAAACCAGCCGCCTCAGGAATCTGCCAAGAACTTTGCTGAAAATATGTCCCTCATATTAGCAATGGAACTAAAACTTATCACACATCTGCCCACCTTTATTCAAATAAACTTCCTTCTGATCTGACAGCTTGTCAGTTTCATCCAGAATAATTTACAAACTTGGAACCTAATCCTGTAAACTGGTAATCATTTGAAACTATTTGCATGACTATGAACCACTTTTGTGGCCTGGTAAGAGTTTCAGGAGTCTGTTCTTATGAAGGAAGTTGAATCCCCCATTGAAATGCAATGTTTGGGTACAATACCATAAAGCAGTTTACTTAGATAGAGTTCTACTTAAAAATTGTCTTTTAATAAGTTATACATATGCAGAAATGGCTCCTCACCCAACTCCCAGATTCCATATAAACAGACTGAATACTACATATTTGGGGGGAAAGTGAGTAGTTAAGCATGTTGATGTTTGTATATACAAAGAGGGTTGTAGGAGGGGCTCGGGGCGGGGAGGAGTCACATGAAGGGTCATGTGGGGAGGTCACGTGCCCTCCCCCCTTGTATCCCTTCCATGATTGCAGTACTGGCAAGAAATGATTTCTACTTGCACCACTGGAGGGAGTGAAGGGTGCAGGGGGAGAGATGAGGAGTAGAGTGGGTTTGGTGAGGTGAGGCCCCTCCAGCATGGGTTAGCAGAAATGGCAGGAGGGCTCACGTTTGGGGAGACACCATTTGTAGGGGGCCCTCAGGTTTGGGAAAGATGGCTGGCTTTGTCCCAAACTATGGGGAGAAAGCAAGCATGGTTTTCATCTATACTGCTTCATCCACTGCTTTGCCAGGGAGTGCACACCATGACAAAAGAAAATCCAAAAGGCCTCAGCTGAGTCTAAATCCACAACCGTTAATATAAACAATCTAACCCCTGCTACTGTACCAGAAATAAAACCTGTCAGTTATATACAACTTTACATCAGTGATCTCAAAGCACTTTACAAAGGACATTACTATCATTATCCTTATTTTACAGATGGGGCGAATGAAGCACAGAGAGGTGAAGTGACTTGTCCAAGGACCCTTAGCAGGCTAGTAGCAGAGCCAGGAATATAATCCAGGTCTCATGAATCCCAGTCTAATGCACTATTCAGCAGGCTACACTGCCTCTCCATAACTTTGAACTGTGTCCTCCCATGGTATTCCAAATGGAAAAATGAGAAAGGGACCAGCTAACTGAGTACATATGGGGTCTTAGTTTCTTATGTTTACTCTGTGGTGGATGTGACACAACTAGTAATTCTATAAAATGAAAACAATTCTCTCCAGAATTCATCAGAAATATCCCTTTATGAAGTCAAGTATTTCCCCTGTTCTTTCCTGTCTACGTTTCCAGTTTTCAAAGAGAAGGTATAATTCTCCATATGAGCCTAGTTTCCTCTGAATATTCTATTTTGGGAGTGTTTCTCTTCTTTTAAAGGAAAACAAAGGCTCTGGTCCAGTGCCCAGAAGGAGCACGCAAGAGAGTTACAAAAGATTATACGGCAACGATCATGTGTCGTTGTCCCGGTCACTCATATTGAGGACCTTCTAAGGGAAATAAATCGCCAGTGCCCCTGGTATCCTGACTGCGGGTCGTTACGGCTTTTGGTTGGATACGGATTGGGATCATCTTGTATAGTGAACCCCGTGCCCCAGTTCAGCACCTGCTGCTCTGGCAGGGTTGTAAGGAGGCGCTTGAGGGGGTCGGCCCCGACGGCCCTAAGCCGGTCTCCCTTGTGCCCCCAGGTGATGGGCCACCCCCCTCCTACCCGCAGCTGACCCTCCCTGCACCGCCGCCCACGGTGGCGCCCCCCTGCCCACTGGTCGGGCGGGAGGGCGCTGTCGCCGCGGCGATGCAGCGAGCGCGCGAGGCCGGTCTCTTGACCGGCGAGGAATCCAGCTGTGGGTTCGAGGCGTTTCCCGTCTCTTGGCGGGATAATGGAAATGGGGGGCAGATAGTGGACTGGGAGGCTCTCCCCTACTCGGTTCTGCGCGAGCTCCGGGGGATCTTGGAAGGTGTGTCAAACGGTTATCACTTGCTCCCCCAAGATTGGAAAGATGTGTCGCATGGTGCTGTCTCCCGCGCAATACGTTGTGTGGGATAGCGAGTATCAGCGAGAGGCGCTTGCGGCGGCAGCACAAGGTGGGGGGGCCTATCTCGCTAAGCAGTTATATGGCGCGGGGCAGTTTTCGGGCATCCCCCAGCAGGCGGAGGGCACGCCACGGGCAGCTTATCCCTGGTGGTCTAGTGGTTAGGGTTCGGCGCTCTCACCGCCGCGCCCGTATCCGGCCTATCATTCTCCCCGTCCACCTCAACCTGTGGGGCCGTGATTTATTAATACAGTTCACTGCCACCATCCATATTGATGATTAGGCGTACGGCCCTCCCCCTCCGTTGGCTTACTGACGAGCCCGTATGGGTTGCGCAGTGGCCGCTTCCTCTGGAAAAGCTGGAGGCCCTCCAGCACTTGGTTAATGACCAGCTGCAGGCAGGGCATTTGGAGGAGTCCACTAGCCCCTTTAATACCCCCGTGTTTGTAATTAAAAAGAAATTTGGCAAGTGGCGCCTCTTGCAGGACCTTCGCGCCATTAACAAAATTATACAGCCTATGGGTCCCCTGCAGTGTGGTACCCCCAATCCCAATCTTATTCCCTGTGATTATCAATTATTTGTAATAGATTTAAAAGATTGTTTTTTTACCATCCCCCTGCACCCTGAGGACTGGGCGCGTTTTGCCTTTACCGTTCCGGTTTTAAATCACTCCCAGCCCACTCCACGCTATCAGTGAAATGTGCTTCCTCAAGGCATGTTGAATAGCCCCACCTTGTGTCAGCACTTTGTCGCGCAGGCCTTACGGCCCTTTCGCACGGCACACCCAGATGCCTTAATTTACCACTATATGGATGACATCCTGGTGGCTCACCCCATCCTTCCTGATGACTGGCTGGACGAACTGCGCCACCAGCTTGCGGCATGTGGCCTGGTTATAGCACCGGACAAAGTCCAGCGTCAGCCACCCTTTTTGTATCTTGGTCACCGTATGCTCCAGTCATATGCCCGCCCAGTTTGTCCCGAGTTGGTATTGCCCAACCCTCTTACGTTTGTACAGCTCCAACAGTTATTGGGGTCCCTCAATTGGATTCGTCCTTTTTGCCCCCTGACTACCTCCATGCTGTCTCCTCCTTTTTTGGCCTTTGGCAGGGCCGCCTCCCCGGAGATGTTATTCCCGTTTCCCAGGCACAGCGCCAAGCGGTCGCCCTAATTAATTAAACCCTGGCCCAAGTGTGGGTCGACCGCCGAGAAAGGGAACAGCCCCTTTTTGCCATTTTGCTTCCCACACTTTTACAACCGACAGCTGTCCTCGCCCAGGAGGGGGCGGCAGCGCGTCTTTGTTTAATTGAATGGATTTATTTGACCCACTCCCCTCCGCATACTATTCAGACACTCCCTCAACAGGCCACCGAGCTGATTTTTAAAGTGCGAGAACGGTCCCGCACCCTCTTGGGTTGGGACCCCGTTGCCATTATTGTCCCCATCCCGGCTAAAGACTGGGAACGCGCTGTCTCTTGCAGTGCCACCCTCCAATTGTCTCTTGCTGACTATGTCGGGGAAATTAAATATCACATTCCCCCTGACCCCTGTCTTTCACTCCTACAACAGCGTTACCTTCGCCTCCGGCCGTCTTTGTCCACCGTCCCCATTGAGAATGCACTTACTCTCTTCACGGACGGCGGCCCGACGCGGGGTGCGGTCAGCTGGCAGGCGCAGGGCACTTGGCAAGTCCGCTTTACCCTGCCTCAGCGTTCCCCCCCAGCGCGCAGAATTGGCCGCTGTCATCCTGGCCGGCCGATGCTTCCAGGATGACCCTTTTAATCTGATTACTGATAGTCTTTATGTTACTAATGTTCTTAAGTCTCTTCCAGGTTCCTATGTGTCGCCCTCCTGTGATGACAATCTGTTGGCCCTTTTTCTCACCCTGCAACAGCTTCTTTCCTCCCGCTCTAGCCCACTGTTTGTGGCACATATTCGCAGTCACACCACATTACCGGGCCTATTGACAGAGGGTAACGCGGTGGCCGACCAGGCGGTTAAATCGGTGGCCTCGATTTTTTCCTCCCCAATCGAAAGCCACGCCTTTTTTCATCAGTCCGCCAAAGCCCTTGCCAAGCAGTTCGCTCTCCCATTGCATCAGGCGCAGGCCATTGTTCGCCAGTGTGACCTTTGCGCTTCTCTCTCCAATAGCCCGGAGGTGGGGGTCAACCCTCGTGGAACTTCGGCCAATCAGCTCTGGCAAATGGATGTTACACATTTTCCTCCTTTTGCCCCCTGGCAGTATCTTCACGTGTGTGTAGATACCTTTTCCCATTATGTGTGGGTCACCCCCCAGAAGGGTGAGGCCTCTCGTCATGTTATTAATCACATGATTTGCGCCATGGCAATCATGGGTCACCCGTCCCATCTTAAGACCGACAACGGCCCCGCCTACTGTAGCTCGGCCTTTGCCTCCTTTTGTACCACGTGGGACATTGTCCACACGTTTGGTATCCCGTATAACCCCACAGGCCAGGCCATTGTGGAACGGGCCAACCGTGCGCTCAAACAGGCCCTGGCCCGCCAAAAACAAAAAGGGGGGATTCCAGTAGGCCTTCCTCCCCGCCAGGAATGGCTGGCTGTAGTGCTCTTTACCCTGAATCATTTGAATTTGACTGACAATTACTCTGCGGCAGAATGTCATTTTCGCAGCCACCAGACTTTGCCCCGCCCCTTGTTAAATATCGCAAGGCCCCGTGTCAAGGCTGTATCCCCACTTTGAACTTTAGGGTTCAAATGTAGGG